>NC_064642.1:720274357-720577387 GCF_023864345.2 Schistocerca serialis cubense
CATCACCTGACCGGCTCACGTGTTTCTCAGTTGTCGCATGTGAGCAAAGGCCCTCGCCTACATTCCAAGATCCAATGACCGACGTTAAGAAGATTCTTCGAGAAGCTTCTCAACGTGACAGAAGAGGCAATGACCATGAAGTCGTTCACCTCCAGTAAACTGAAGTGAATAAATAAGCGAGACACATTTGGCCCAAGAGACGAGAGACGAAGAAGATGAAGAAGTGAAGAAGCGTAGCAGTAGTTTTCAGTCAGTTTCGGTGCTGAAGACCGTCATGCAAGAAGAGACTTCATCATGCACAAACGCACCAAGTCCGCCGCTGTAATGGAATAGCAAGTAGCAGCCTCGGCGCCAGAAGACAGAAGTTAAAAGGTATTTGAAGTCTGATTTTTACGTACCCGGGTGGCTCGTGAGAACGGGAAGGAGACGGCCTCACATCAGCAGTCACCTGTGAGCTGGGATGAAGATCTGTCAGCCGAAGACTGGCAAGCGTGAGTCCGTTGTTTGAGTCCGGGACACTGGCCTTCCCCTGCCGCGACGCTCCGCTGGTCGACGCACAACACACGCGGCCGCTTAGAGAAGAGAAACACTGGGACGCCACATCCAAGGTATCACCATCCGATGCACGACTTTGTTCTCAATAATTAAACGGACCACAGCACGATGCGCGTCTCCAGTCAATTGGGCGAGACGGCGACACGGGATACACACCGCCACGCGTAATCAGACGCCGCCGCTGCCGCAGCAGAAGGCTTCGCAAACGGCACAGCTGCCGCTCTCCGAACCAGATCATCGAGTAAGATACAGTTGTACGAAACTTTCAATAAAAGTTATCTTATGTAAAAAATGCTGTTTCATTCTACCTCATACCCGAGCCAAGGAAGAACCCACCCTGCCCACATGTTGTTAAGAGAGAAAAATTAATTTGTTTAGTATTTTCACCCTGACATAATGCTTTAGAATTAAATGCCCATTGCAGTGATGCTCATCCTGACAATTGACTAGCATCAAAAGAGAAAACCCAGTTACATTTAGTAACAGAACTGTTACAACTTTGATCACTTGAACAGTTGTTGTTATTCCCGCTCCGGTGCTCGCTTGGCCCATGTTGCCAACTGCTGTGACCTCCTCCTCAAATCTCTGGTTGATCGTCACTGACGACAGTTCCTCTCTAAATATCCTGGCTTGCCACTTTCGTAACATGACTGCTCCTGATAGCTCGTACTGTTTTTCCTTCTGCGCGCATGTATTGGACTATGCGCTTTCATATTTCCGTCTTTCAAATCTGTCATTTGAAATGTGGTTTTAATGTTCTCGACTATCTGATCTTTCTTGTTTCAAAACGTCGATCAAGTCCTCAATATAGCTCAAAGATTTTGGCGAGGTTCTCAACATGTAGTTTCGCTTTTACTTTTCCGTTACTTTCGTGCCTGCTAATTTTAATTCGTTCAATGCTTTTCCTCAAAGATACTGAAGACTGCTGCCATGTCATTACATTCTTTCATTCTCAGATTATCCACTCTGTTTCTATATACAATTTGCAGTGCTGCGGCTTCTTTTGAATATAATTCGTTGAACATTTCTATGATCTCACATGTAGTTTTCTTGTCACTCGCGAATTGAAACTGCTAGTTCGAAATTGCTCCACATTTTCTTTGTCCCAAATCTCCTCCTTGTCCGTGCTCGTTTTTCCTCTTGAAGCCGTTTACAGTCCCCGTAGTCTTCTCCAGCAGATACTGGCATCTCAATGTCAGCCATGTACAATTTCATGAAGCACACGTTTCGAACATCGATCTTCCTTTTAGTTCGCAATGGATCACAACTTCTCCGAATAACAGTCTTCTTTCTCTTAACAACCACGAACTGATACCACGTTAAGAATATTGGTTGGTTGGTTGTTTGGGGAAGGAGACCAGACAGCGAGGTCATTGGTCTCATCGGATTAGGAAAGGATGGGGAAGGAAGTCGGCCGTGCCCTTTCAAAGGAACCATCCCGGCATTTGCCTGGAGCGATTTAGGGATCACGGAAAACCTTAATCAGGATGGCCGGAGTCCAGTGTGCTAGCCACTGCGCCGCCTCGCTCGGTTAAGAATATTAATCAACTAAAAGATAACTACAGTTAATATCTCTCTTTATACAGTGAACACATTCAGAGCGTAGAACTAACTTACCGGTGACCACACCTTTATTGTTGGTGTCTACTGCAGATTAAATGATCGGCCTCCGTATTGAAATCAGCTGACGTTTTGTTTATTTCCACAACTCTTTCAGTTGTCACGTTTACTTTTGTGGTACGTATAATATGTTCTGCTATATCAAATGCAATACGTAATCTCATTTTTTCCATTAAATTCCCGCAGGAAATTGTTGAAGTAAGCAAAGTATCAGCTGACTTCAGTACGAGAACCGATCAGTTGGTCTGCATTCCACATTAGGCCTTTGCTTTGCACGCACTCAGTACTTGTAACCGATTGACAACTCAGTTTAGACCTATCCTGGAGAATTCTCTAAAGTCAATGCCCATTTACTCATGAACTCAGAAGACACAGCAAAACAAAAATAGCGCTTCCTGTATAGGTATAACTATAAGGTTCCCATATAAATATTAATTTCCTTCTGTTGTTTTATTTTATTCATTACGTTCAGCATGAAATATGATTACATTCAAATATTTATTTATTTAATTTGGCCTGATTAGTGCCATACATATGAATTTTCAAATTTTTTTTGTGGATGAAAGTGACGTATACAAATTTTTATTAATTAAGCTGGATACGTAATAAAATTAGACATAAAATGCAAAACATGTCTTTACTGCGATTCCACTTTTTTCTATACAAAGTTACACCAAACAATAGTTTGTCTCCTTTACACTCTGTGTAGTCGCAAAACATTTAGCATTTTGAAGCTGTTTAATTCCTAACTTCTGTAGTTTTACCAAACTGTCTTGCTCCATAAGGTGCCTGAATGCGAACTCTTTATGAAATGTTATGTTATTAATATCTCTTGAAAATGACAAGCAGATAATTATGCACTGTCGTTCCATATCTGGCTCCTAGACGAGAGTCAAAGTTACAATGCTGCAGTGACAAGAAGTCAATAACTTCCTACCAATGCCCTTGAGTTGGTAGAGAACAGAAGTGTGAAATAACTGACACGCCCGGCCAAAATTTATCTATTTGGGGTCAGCAAATAAATTTCCAATTTAACCTTAAAACTTGGACGGTATGTATCACATTTATAGGTGGAAATGAAAACAGACTTCTTGCGCTACAATCGCGGTATAGTAACTTTTATTGTTCCATCACCTGATCTTATGGAACTTGTTATAAAAGTGTCATGTTACATTCTATGAAGTCAAAGTACAAAAGGCACTCCAGTTTTTGTACTACTATCACGGCGTACGAAGTGTGTTCTTCATTCCCGACCATACAGTCGCCCATAACACATGTGTACCCTACACGATATTTATAGCTGTCGAAGCACGACTCACCGCCTCACAACGTATCTTCAACCAGCCACTCGTACGTACTTTCCAAACTTCATAGAAGTCCGCCTGTATACTTTGCAAGACTAGCACTCCTGGAAGGAGGGGGGTGGGTACTGGTGAAGTAAAGCTGTGAGGTCAGTTCGCGATTGTGGCTGGATAGATAAGTCGCCAGAGTAGTTGCCCACGAAAGGAAAAAGATCCCATGTTCCAGGCACGGTTCAGTACACAGTTACAAACTGTAGTGGCATATTTCCTTTTACTGCGCAAAATTTTTACCACCTTGTTTTTCATACTTTTTCACCAGCACGCTCCACAGTCATCACCATGTTATGTAATATTTTGTGCGTGGCACTTTTCCATTGTGTGAATGAGAGCTACGGAAAGCTAGTTACTACCTAATCGTAACTTTGCCATCACGTGGTTCGCAGCAGCTACATAAATATTCCACACTCCACACACAACTCCAATTGTTTGTTTTCTTCAACGAATACTTTTTGCCTAAGTAAGGAGTTACCTCAGAATATTAACCTGTAAGACATCATTGAAATAAAATGTACAAAATATTTTGACTTACTGATTTTAATAACAAGTTAGCAATTATTCATGTGGGAAATGTATCAGAAACTATGGTGCTATGGTTTTATACTATGTCGATGTTTGCATCTTCTGTGAAACAGTCTGATAATCCAAGGATAGTGCGAGTATTACGGACAAATCTGATATCCCTGAATGTATCATTTCCGCGGGATGGGAAGGAACAGAGAGAGTAGTGCGTTCTTAGATTAATCGCACCTGCGCCTGGAAAGTGAAATGGTACCTCTTCATTAGGTATGATTGTTTCGAGCAGCTGGCTGTTGGTGATGACTTTTGGGTGAGAGATGTTGCGTGTTTCCACCATCGTCCTTAAATTAAATTTAGTATTTATCATTAACGGAAAACGTTGAAATGGTTGCTTAATGCTGTTCTATCGGCGTAGGAAGTCCACCATCGCTGTTAACTTAAGTAATTATCCTTACGAAAAACGTTGAAATGATTGCTTAATGCTGTTCTATTGGCACAGGGATTCCCACTTAAAATACTGCACCTCAGACACCGTTTACAACGTTAAATGTATCGGTCATCTGTTCTCATTTGACCAAAATATCACAATGTATTCCATAAATACTGACAAATCATCTATGACCGATGGGTTTCAAAAGCTTATTACCGGCTCACATCTACTCTCAACAGACTACTTTTAAACTGGAATAGCTGTTCTTGAAACCAGAACAGCAATTCTTGGTGAGTCAAGTACAGTGACATTTGTTGGGGCACAGAAGACATTATGGAATTAAAACGCATTTGAATCTGAATTCTTTTGTAGTTCTTGTCACAAGTTACGTTACACACAGTCATTAGTAACGCTCCAGTTAGATACTCATAGAAACTACTGTGTCACAATAAAGTACGTGGATAAATTTATGCAGTCTGAATATTTGTACTATCGTTCGTGGTCAACTCTAAAGTGTAGCCTCGCTTGATTCACGGATGAGAGTCAAGAACCCTACACGTGTATTTCTAACCAATGCACGGTTATCAAAATTTTACTCATCAACTACTAGCATCTGTATCTACACATCTGCTGAACTTTTTAAAATCCAAATTGCTTACTCAAAAATTCCTCTAGTACGTGAGCGATTCCTCCTGCACGTCAAGTATAATAATTTTCGTGCACGTCAGTTAGTGGTACTTGAAATTGCTTAGAAATTTAATTTTCCCAAAATTGCGTAAAATCTTTTATTTATCATAACTAAGTTCACCGACCTATTTTCAAGCAGTACATCATGTTCCTTAAGTGGATAATGGAGCGAATCCTTAGACCTGGATGATTTCCGACTGAGTAATTGAACTTTAAAAGGAATAAAGTTTCTCATAATTCTTGGACGAATTTCATGACAAATATCGTATTACACTACTTGAACCTTTTACGTGTCTCACTAAGTATAATATGTCTACTATTGTTAGAATGTGGCAATTGCTTCTTTAATGAGTGTAGTTGCAATGATGAAAAGAAATGGTAAAAATCCCATATCAGAAGCGCTGTTCAACTTGCTGTTTCTTAGCCACAGTTCCACCTCTGTCGGTAAGAAATCTTAAGTATCCATACATTAGCACTTACACCTTGAAATTTGCAGCACAATGATCATAGATCTTGTGAGTGTAGAACGTTTATTACCCTGAAGAAACTGTAATCGGTCCCGACAAAGTATACACGGTTTTTTTTTTTTTTTCAAGTCCCTGACCCACCGAGCACGTGTAAGTATGTAGTCATGTTGTGAAACAAGGTATGCTGTCTTCTTCTCTAGGATGGAGGCCAGCATCACCAATTACAACACAGCCGAAGTCGGCCTCAGCTCTTCCGCGTATGCCGAGGACATTTCTGCGAAAGAACAAGCAGGTAACACATATCAGTGCTCTGCTTTCTTATGATCCATTCCGAACCATGTTATTTTGTCTGATATTGTTTGATGATATCAATGTTACATTTAAAACTCATACTTCATTTTAGAGAAACCGACTAGGAAACATAAAATGCCGTTTGAGCCAGATGGAGTTCTTTATTTGCATGAAGGGTTGGACTGTGGTGCAAGGTTACTACTGATAACTCAGCCAGTGGAACCGAGTCGTATGAACTGGCCAAACTTCTTTACTTGTATGACTGGTTTGATTGTAGTGCAGGGTTAGTGATAACTTTGTCAGTGGAAATGTGCCGAATACACGGAAAATTATTCCCCTCCCCTTCAATAAAATAGGACCATAACTGATAAATTTTATCGCATTCAAAAAAACAGGATGACGTCGTTTGCATGTGTAGCGTCGTATTCAAGTAGCAATGCAATAAAATCAGTGATATAACCCACAGTTTATACCAATAAGATAAATGTGCCTTGCGATCGCTTTCCGCCCCTGTCCCACAGCTGTGCATACGATATTTCGCATTGGAGCAGATCAGTATCATGTTGCAGTTTCGTTGACTGGACTCAGATTTTACACTATGCATGAACACTGTGCATAACTCAAACCACCATTGTTTTCACCGACGTAAGTTGAGTGTATATTTCCGTCCCTTATATCTGTACAAGTTAAAGTTATTGCTTCGGTTTACACAGTTTCAATTCATCACAAACTAGGTTTTCTAAAGTTTCAAGTCTGTCAGTAACGTTTTAAATGACAGAACACGGCGTCAGCTACCTTTTTCTCATGCATACCACGA
Organism: Schistocerca serialis cubense; assembly: GCF_023864345.2. NCBI lineage: Eukaryota > Metazoa > Arthropoda > Insecta > Orthoptera > Acrididae > Schistocerca > Schistocerca serialis. The sequence goes on from NC_064642.1 coordinate 720,281,102, forward strand.
CGCGTTTGAGGAATTTCTTCCCATTTTATAGTGGTACAGTTTACATTAATATTGTAGATAATAACTGCTTGTATGTTGCTCTGCTTCTCTATGCCTTTAGTCGTCCTTTCATGGCTCTACTACAATCTAAAAACGTTAAGTCATCGAATTTTTGGGCACTGAAGTTGCTCTGATTTTGTGGTCTTCAGTCCGAAGACTGGTTTGATTTAGCTCTACATGCTACTCTATCCTGTGTAGCACACTTCATCTCCGAATAACTACTGCAACCAACATATTTCTGAATCTGCTTACTGTACTCATCTCTTGGTCTCCCTCTACAGCCCGCAGCTCGTGGCTTAGTGGCTAGCGTTGCTACCTCTGGAACACGGGGTCCCGGGTTCGATTTCCGGCCGCGTTAGGGATGTTCTCTGCCCGGGGACTGGGTGTTTGTGTTGTACTCATCATTTTATCATCATCCTCATCATTCGTGACAGTGACTAGATTGGATTGTGAAAAAATTGGGTCTTTGTACCGGCGCTGACGACCGCGCAGCTGAGAGCCGCACAAACCAAACATCATCATCATCATCTCCTTCTACGATTTTTACCCCACATACTTCCCTCCAGTACTAAACTTATCATTCCTTGACGTCTCAGAACGTGTCCTATCAACCGATCCCTTCCTTTGGTCATGTTGTCCCACAAATTTCTTTTCCCCGACTTCTATTCAGTACTTCTGCGTTAGTTACGTCATTGTCCCATCTAAACTTCGAAATTCTTCTGTAGCACCACATTTCTAAATCTTCTACTCTCTTGTTGTCCGAACTGTTTATCGTCCATGTTTCACTTCCGTACATGGCTACACTCCAGACAAATACCTTCAGGAAAAACTTCCTAACACTTAAGTCTATTTTCGATGTTAACAAATTCCTCTTCTTCAGAAATGCTTTTCATGCCATTTGCAATCTACATTTTATATCTTCTTCACATTGGCCATCATCAGTTACTTTGCTGCCCAAATAGCAGAACTCGTCCACTATTTTCCTAATCTAATTCCCTTAGCATCACTTAATTCGACTACATTCCATTATCCTTGTTTTGCTTTTACTGATGCTCATCTTATATCCTCCTTTCAGGACACTGTCCATTCCTCTCACCAGCACTTCCAAGTCTTTTCCTGTCTCTTACAGAATTACAATGTCATCGGCAAACCTCTAAGTTTTAGTTTATTCGCCCTTAAGCTTAATTACTTCTCAAAATTTTTCTCTGGTTTTCTTTACTGAATGCTCATTGTACATATGGAATAACGTAGGGGACAGGCTACAACCTTGTATCACTCCCTTCTCACTCACTTCTTCCATCACTATAGACTCTTATAACTGCCTTCTGGTTTGTGTAGAATTTGTAAATAGCCTTTCGCTCCCGGCATTTTACCCCTACCTTCAGATTAAAAGATAGTATTACAGTCAACATTGTCGAAAGCTTCCTCAAACTCTTCTTCTTCTTCTTCTTCAGTAGCGCTACAGCCCTTGGTGAGCCTTGGCTTCTTCAACAATCTTCCTCCACATTTCTCGGTTATTTGCTGCTCTTTTCCACCCCCGGACTGCCATATTGGTGATATCCATTATTACCTCGTCGATCCATCTTCTTCTAGGTCTCCCTTTTCGCCTAACTGAATGGATCATGCCTTTCATCATTTTCTTTGGAATTCTATCCTCTGCCATTCTCTCCAAGTGTCCTAGCCATCGTATTCGCTGTGATTTCACAAATTTTACTGTGTCCCTGCCTTGTATAACTCTTGTAATTCGGCATTGTAGCGTATTCTCCAGCCTTCTTCCCCGCTTATTGGCCCATAGATTTGGTGTAGTATTTTCCGCTCAATGCTTCTTAGTGCATTTTTATCGTGTTCTGTCAACGTCCATACCTCTGAGCCGTATGTGATAACTGGGCGGACTAGGGAATTATATATTAGCAGTTTAGTTTTTCTTGTAACAATGCTATTTTTGAAAAGCTGCATATTTGCAAAGTAAGTTCTGTTTCCTGCTTGTATTTTTTCCCTTGTAGGCTTTCGAATACTGTTATCATATGTTATTAGGGCTCCCAAGTAGTTAAAAGAGGACACTCCATTGAAGCATTTCCCATTGATGTTTAGGTTTTTAGGGGTTGTTCTGGCCTCAGATTGTGACATTACCATATATTTTGTTTTGTTTTCATTTACTATGAGGCCAATTTTTATGGCTTCTGTTTTGAGACGTTAATATGAGCGGACGATCTGGACGTGTGTCCGTGAGAAAAAGGAAATTTGTCACACTGGATGTCACGAATTCATATAAATATTATGGCTTTTGAACATTATGAGGTAAATACATTACAATACTTTCATTTGCTAACTATGCCTATCAGTAGTTAGTTTCTTCAGTAGTTAGAATCTTTTATTTAGCTGGCAGTTTTGGCGTTCGCTGTATTGCAGTAATTCGAGTAACGAAGATGTTTGTGAGGTAAGTGTTTCATGAAGATGGATTATTGTTAGTCAGGGCTATTCTTTTGTAGGGATTATTAACAGTCAGATTGCGTTGCGCTAAAATATTGTGTGTCAGTTTAGAAATGATCAGAATAAGTAAAGAGAAAACTGTCTGAGTAGGTTCAGTTTTACTCAGCTGTTTCTGTATCAAATAACGTAGAAGTTTACCAGCACAGTCTTTCTTTACATTCAAAGGGGAAGTTTCAAAATACAATATCTCTTGTGTTACACAAGGATTTCTGCTAGGCCTTGTTTTTTTTTTCCTTTCACTACTTCAACTCTTAAAGCTACACATTCGCCTTCTACTGTATTCCTTTCACCTGTTCTAGTCAACCGTTGGCTAATGCTCCCTTTGAAACTCTCAAGAACCTGTGGTACTTTCAACTTATCCACGTTCCATTTCCTTAATTTCTCTTCAGTTTAAATCTACAGTTGATAACCAATAAATTGTGATCATAGTCCACATCTGCTCCTGGAAAAGTCTTACAATATAAGATCTGGTTCCTAAATTTCTGTTGTATTGTTATATAATCAACCTGAAACCTCCTAGTGTCTCAAGGTGTCTTTCCCATACATAACCTTCCTTTATGATTCTTAAACCAAGTATTAGCGATGATTAAATTATGCTCTGTGGAAAATTCTACCAGGCAGCTTCCTCTTTCATTCCTTGTCATCAGTGTGGGATCCGTACCAGGTCGGGTTGACGGAGGAGATAGATAAGATCCAAAGAAGAGCGGCGCGTTTAGTCACAGGGTTATTTGGTAAGCGTGATAGTGTTGCGGGGATGTTCAGCAAACTCAAGTGACAGACTCTCCAAGAGAGGCGCACTGCATCGCGGTGTAGCTTGCTGTCCAGGTTTCGAGAGGGTGCGTTTCTGGATGAGGTATCGAATATATTGCTTCCCCCTCCCAAGGAGATCACGGATTTAAATTTCGAGAGATTCGAGCGCGCACGGAGGTTTTCCGGCAGTCGTTCTTCCCGCGAACCATACGCGACTGGAACAGGAAAGGGAGGTACTGACAGTGGCACGTAAAGTGCCCTCCGCCACACACCGTTGGGTGGCTTGCGGAGTATAAATGTAGATGTAGATGTAGATGGTGACCAGATGAGACCAGACCACGCCCTGGCAGCGTCACATCTAGGCGCCACTCATGGTTCAGCAGCCAGCTCGAGACGAGACTGGATAGCCACATCGGGTTGACAGGTGGAATGTAGTATTTATAGTCGGAGGTAGCAGTCGACGACAGATACTTCTAGGTCCATGTGGTGAATGGTTATGCGACATCTGATCAGTCTTGTTTTGCCCAGGGTGTGATTCCGGTCTGAGAGGGATGCCCAAGTAGCAGGGCATTATGGCCTGGCGAGTGGTAACCCCCATCGCTTCAGCACCGCAGTGGCGTCTGGCACCGTGCCACCTCAACCGTATTCCGTTCCTGGCAACGGAATTCCGAAGACACCACGCTGACCTCCCCGGCTACAGGATGTGAAGCCTGCTGAGACCCTCCTCCCTTCTTTACAACACGCGGACCACCAGATCACAGACTGCTGCTGAATCTGTAGCATACTTAAACAATATATAGTACACTTTACACCTGTGTTTTTACGTCTATTTGCACTCTTCGCTTCAGCTGCCTTTCCACTAGCCCAGTCCAATCGACAATGTCTTCCAACATTATGAATTACCTCGATTTACTGGCAAACTGTCACATTGTTGGCAGGAATTCAGAAAATATTTCTCTTGTGAAACACAACTAGCTCTTTATTCCCAGGAAGTTATGAGTGTTATTGGTAGAGGAAGTCAAACTGATACCTTATTTTTGTATTTCGAGAATTCTTTTGACACCGTCCCTCACAATCTAATTCTATCCATAATGCGTGTCTATGGAGTATTGCCTCCGTTGTGCGACTGCATTTCGGAGCTCCTGTCAGAAAAGTTACAGATCATACTACACTACTGGCCATTAAAATTGCTACACCAATAAGAAATGTAGATGATAAACTGATATTCATTGGACAAATATACTATGCTAGAACAGACATGTGATTAGATTTTCACGCAATTTAGGTGCATAGATCCTGAGAAATTAGTACGCAGAACAACCACCTCTGGCCGTAATAACGGCCTTCATACGCCTGGGCATTGAGTCAAACAGAGCTTGGATGGCGTGTGCAGGTGCAGCTGCCCATGCAGCTTCAACACTATACCACAGTTCATCAAGAGTAGTGACTGGCGTATTGTGACGAGCCAGTTGCTCGGCCACCATTGCCCAGACGTTTTCAGTTGGTGAGAGATTTGGAGATTGAACTGGCCAGGGCAGCAGTCGAACACTTTCTGTATCCAGAAAGGCCCCGTACAGGACCTGCAACATGCGGTCGTGCATTATCCTGCTGAAATGTAGGCTTTCGCAGGGAACTAATGAAGGGTAGAGTCACGGGTCGTAACATACCTGAAATGTAACGTCCATTGTTCAAAGTCCCATCAATGCGAACAAGAGGTGACCGAGGTGCGTAAACAATGACACCCCATGCCATCACGACGGGTGATACACCAGTATGGGGATGACGAATACACGCTTCCGATGTGCGTTCACAGCGATGTCGCAAAACACGGATGGGACCATTATCATGCTGTAAACAGAACCTGGATTAATCCGATAACATGACGTTTTGCCATTCGTGCACGCAGGTTCGTCGTTAAGTACACCATCGCAGGCACTGCTCTCTGTGATGCACCTTCAAGGGTAACCGCAGCCATGGTGCCGGCCGGTGTGGCCGTGCGGCTCTAGCCGCTTCAGTCTGGAACCGCGTGACCGCTACGGTCGCAGGTTCGAATCCTGCCTCGGGCATGGATGTGTGTGATGTCCTTAGGTTAGTTAGGTTTAATTCGTTCTATGTTCTAGGCGACTGATGACCTCAGAAGTTAAGTCGCATAGTGCTCAGAGCCATTTGAACCATTTGAGCAGCCATGGTCTCCGAGCTGATAGTCCATGCTGCTGCGAATGTCGTCGAACCGTTCGTGCAGATGCTTGTTGTCTCGCAAACGTCCCCATCGGTTGACTCAGGGATCGAGACGTGGCTGCACGATGCGTTACAGCCATGCAGATAAGATGCCTGTTATCTCGACTGCTAGAGATACGAGGCCGTTAGGATACAGCACGGCGTTCCGTATTACCCTCCTGAACCCACCGACTCCATATTCTGCTAACAGTCATTGGATCTCGACTAACGCGAGCAGCAATGTCGCGATACGATAAACCGCAATCGCTATAGGCTTCAATCCGACCTTTATCAAAGTCGGAAACGTGATGGTACGCATTTCCTCTCCTTACACGAGGCATCACAACAACATTTCACCAGGCATTGCCGGTCAACTGCTGTTTGTGTATGAGAAATCGGTTGGAAACTTTCCTCATGTCAGCACGTTGTAGGGGTCGCCACCGGCACCAACCTTGTGTGAATGCTCTGAATAGCTAATCATTTGCATATCACAGCATCTTGTTCCTGTCGGTTAAATTTCGCATCTGTGGCATGTCATCTTCGTAGTGTACCAATTTTAATGGCCAGTAGTGTACTTGACGGAAGTCGGCGAGTTAAACATAAGTAATATCTGGCGTACCTCATATACATAAACGACATAGGAGACAATCTGAGCAGCTGTGTAGTTTGTTTGCAGATGATCCTGCCATTTACCATCTTCTAAACCCATCAGGTGAACAGATTAAGACAAGATTAAGTATAGTGCGAAAAGTGGCAATTGATTCTAAATAATGAAAAGTGTGAAATCATCCACTTGATTATAAAAAGGAGTCCGCTCAAGTTAAATTAAATAAATCAAATTACTATTAAATCCATCTTCATCAATAGTATTTCACCATCAAATCCGTTATAAACAAAAATCTATTGTAACCCACCTTCTCTTAACTATAAGCTGCACCTTGACCTGAAATATTTTATAATTATAAATCTTGAGAATTATAACTCTAAAAAGATTCTCTGATAGCGGAGATATACAAACAAATAAATTAAGTAGAGTAAATCGTGTATTATCAATCACGGGGTAGGTTCCTTTGAATGGAATGAGATACCGCCAAATTGTTTGGGTTTAAAGACCTTAACTAATAGTACCCTGATAAATATAATTAACATTTAAAATAATAGGGTATCTAACCCTAGTTTATTATTTAAATTTCACAGATTCATAAAAAGAGCTACATATAAATTTTAACATTTCACCTTACAAATTTTTTATTTTAACCCTAATAATATAAACAACTGTTTTAACCAATAATATTCACTTGTATCCATTATATAACCGCAGCTGCTGGCTCGAATTATGCCGATACTAAATCAATTGTATGAGAAAGAATTATTAAAAACCGACCAATTATATTTAGAGCTAATATAAGAAGATCAACAGAATGACTACAAAATAACCCACCTGTAGAACATAGTTACTCAGAATTACAATTAACCTCTAGATTCTAATATGGCAGATTAGTGCAGTAGATTTAAGCTCTACAAATGAAGGTCTGACCTTTTATTAGAAAAAGTATAAATGGCAACATGATCAAATTTATCCCTTCAAGATGGAGCTTCAACATTAATGGAGCAACTATCATTCTTCCATGATCATTCTATGGTTGTATTATTATTAATTACAGTAATTGTAGGTTATGCCCAAAGCTATATATTATTTATTGCCTATACAAACCGAAACATACTTCATGGACATTTAATTGAAACCACCTGAACAGCATTACGAGCAATTACCCTAATTTTTATTTCCCTCCCCTCACTACGAGTACTTTATCTACTTGATGATTCAATAGATGCAATAATCACATCCAAAACAATTGGACGACAGTGGTACTGAAGATATGAATATTCAGACTTTATAGACATAGAATTTGACACCTACATAACACCAGAGCAAGATTTAGAAAAGACAGCTTTCGACTTCTAGATGTAGATAACCGAACAATTCTTCCAATAAATAGAGAAGTACGAGTATTAACTAGAGCATCAGATGTTCTTCACTCAGGAGCAGTACCTGCTTTAGGGGTTAAAACTGATGGTGGGTCATGGCCCATCGAACATAGTCGAGTGTGAGGTGGAGCATACACCATTAAGTTAAGTAGTGGTTTTGACTTTGTACATATGTACTGTTTGTGTTTTCCTTTTCTTTTTCGTTTATAAATTTATGGCTATGGTGTTCTTTTAATCATTGACAAAAGACTTCTTAGGCACTTGTGGGTTTTATTGTTGTTCTGAAGAAGGTGTGTAGAAGCCTGGGTTAACACTTAGCACTAGGTGCTTTTCTCACAGTCGAGGTGGGTTTTTAGTTTTTTAATATACTTCTTTTTACATTTAAGAACACCTTACTACCCCATGCATGATGTATACCATCCATATTTGCTTTGACAGTCAGTCACAATGAACACACATCATTGATCAGATTGAGCATTACAGCAGTAAAAAAACTACCACACTGTGATACACATAGATCTCAGTAAGTTTTTTTTTCAAATTTGTCTGTTATTGTTCCACAACAACGATATTATTTTATAGTATATGTAATGGTATAAGTGCATAATGTCTGCCAAATCTGTGGCGAATACAGTTAGTAGTAAAGAAATCATAAATTAAAATTTCATATCTGTGCTGAAGTTTTGTTGCATCACAGCAAAAGTGTAGTAAGCAATGAACTTTCATTGATTTGTGAGCTGCCAGCAAGAAAAATATCTGAAAGGTTTGAAGTTATGTGTCAAGTTTGTTGGAAATCGATAAGTTCTCTCATTCTCAAATAGAGAACAAATATAGACTGGGCAATTTGTTTGCAGTAAGTTATGCTTCCTCAAGACAAATACAATTCCTAACTTTAATACTGAACGTATTGCGTTAAGCCCATAACATAAGGTCATACTTCGTAATGAGTAAATTATGACAGTAATTATCGAAATTATTGAAAATCAAACTGTTGTTGCTCCTGAAACGCCGTTAATTTGGCAACCTCCGTGCATCGGTTTAGCCGTTTTGTAACACAGTTAGGGTAGTAGTCTGCATGGTGGCTTCTGTCGGTTAACACACGAATTGAATTGCTGCATGTTACTGAAGGCTTTTCTGCTTAAAGAATCCGCCTCCGTAGCTGAGCAGTCAGAGTGTCACGTGGAGGCCCGGGATCATTCCCCGCACTTTTCCTTAGTGGGAGGACTGTAACAGGGTGCACAAAGATTCGTGAAACCACTTCAGGAACGAGACGTAACGTTTCTAAGTCTGAAAATCTTACAACTCCAGGGAGAACGGTATGCGGTCATACTCTGGCCCAAATCGCATCCAATAGAAGCCATTTGGCAGAAGCTGACATGACAGTCAGCACATGTGTTGTATAGACTTGATCCTAGACATACTACAATTTTACCTTTCTTCATTAGGAGACCATGGCGTGTGAATAAATTAAGGAATGAATAAATGGCAGCAGTTCAGATACGTGCATTAACAGTTTTGGCTCTGGAGTTATAATTTGCAGCTTATTACGTACACAGACTTTTTTTTATAATATTCGTTTTACACACCCTTAAACTGTCTATGTCAGATTAATGTAGCCTAATCATTCCGTCATCGCTGTCACCTGTTCCGTTCCTTTGAGTATTTTTTCTAATCAATTTCCAGTCGCTTTGTATCGTTTTTGGCTACACCTGTACTGTTCCTAATTGCTTCATTAAGATCGTAGCTGCTAATTGGTGACTGTGAGATACGAGCTGGCGGGAATTCCCCCACTGGGACCAGCAGAGTGCGTGCGGTATGGCCAGCTGCGTGACAGGTAGCCGAAACCATTTGAAGCCATCCTGTGTGCTGCATGTCCCTTCACATGGGACAGTCTTAAAATTTTATGACTAGTAAGCAGCCACAATCTGTTGGGTTATTTGTAAATGTTAGAAACTAATTCCTTTTTAAGTTCTTCTTTGTATTTGTATAGATCCTGGCAATCGGAACGAATTTCTTTGTTAATGGCTACAATCAAATTCTTTCAGACGAACGGACCTTGTCGGTGGAGTCGGTCAGTGACTAAGCTTCGAGTGATTGTGTCTCAGCAGGAATTTGAGTGTTTAAATTTGACTCTCAGATCGGGATTTGAATTAACTGGGTGCAATTTTGTCAGATAGTAGAGTAAAATTGTTATCCATAACAATCTATTATCAGAAAATTCATTCAGATAGACTTTATCAACAGTTTTACTGTCTCTGCGTCTTGAGTATGATGCTGGAAGTTTAAATGAAATAAATTATTTAAACGGAAGACTGTCTGTGTGAGATACCAGCCAATGACATAAGTTACGAGCTCATGCAAATCTCCCAATTTAGAATCTATTTTTAGGACCTAATTCCGTGTTATCTACGAGTATCTAAAATTGTGCACATGTAAATTCAGAGGGCACGTGTATATTCAGAGAGTAGATCCCAGAGAAGATCCCACATCCAGCACATAACTACAGCGCCTGAGATGGCCAATCATATGAAAATCCACAAGTGTGGAACAGAATGAACTAGCCCACTTGTGTCGCTTTTAATGCTCACCGTAAATTTCTCGTGCAATGAGATGAATGCCGCTGGTGTAGAGGAGGCTCTCTGGACAGACCGAGGGCTTGTCACGATATCTGCAGCGCCTTCCACTGGTCATCTACTAGATGTGCTCCTCTCCACTTCGGCCGAAGTCCGCTAATGAACCTCAACAGACTGCTACTGAGCAAAGTCCTCCTGTGAAACTCTACGGGCTGCCACTGACAGAATTCAGCCTAACAAATTTTAAAATTTCGCTCTCATTTACACTCTGCAGTCTTTTTTCCTGGCGAACAATGTCTTTTGCCAATAGTAAAATTATGAATCAATGTGGTCCAATATCAACTTTTCCCCCTAACATAGTTTCGGTAAAATAGCGCTTCACCTTCATATGACAACCACATCACTCTCCTACTACTAAAACAGTCCATAAGAACTTCTTGATTGTGGCTTCACACTCTAAAAATCCCTCATTTTTGCTCTCATACAGATAGCTTCACATCAGAGGACCTCTGGAATTAGGAAATATTGCCTGCGAGGCTAGCCCATTGCTTTGTGCACCTCGTATTTTTGAGAGCGGTCATAGCCATCTACAAAGCTGGTCTGCGCAACACGAGAAAGGGGCCCTCACCTGCTGTTATTGGCACCACTCCATCCCCTGGCGGTTCACTCGGCTGCCGAAGGCTGTAAATGCGGCACTGCTTAATGGTTCCTGTAACTGCTCCTCGTAAGATATACCAGATATGTTCTTTGATGATATTCGTGCTCCGACTAACTAGCGGTAATATTGTCTGATGGGGTACATTACATAAAAAAATCTGTCCTGCCCCACTGTATTCCCGCCGAATGCGTATCAATGATACCGACCAGTTCCACTAATTATATGGTCCCAGACGTGTACGAGCAGAGCGACCCATAGTTGCACACCAATGGCTATCCTTGTACTAATTATGGCTACAGTCCATGTAGGACAATAGTTTCTCCCCCAGAGTTTTCAGTTTACATAAGTTTAATAGTTCGAGTCGGTACAATAACTGTCTAACGCGACTTTTCTCAAGGCAGACCAAGACCATTCATTTCAGAAATATTGCTTAAAAACTCACAATGAGAAGAAACTAAAAAAACAAACAGAGAAGTAACAAAAACTAGGAGACACTATAGTCTTACGGCAAAGATAAAAAAATACACATGAACCAAAAATACTCTCGCGCACTTTTGATATCACTTTGCACCAGACATGAAAAATATTACAGCCACAAATATTTATGCACGCTGCGCCCTGTTATTAATCAATGTCGTCGCACAATTAAGTATTTCATAAACACACAATATTAAATGGGTTGAAAGAAATGTCACACAGTAAATCCACTTTATGCTGGTCTATTCTATATCATTCACGTCCTATTATTGTATTAAGGAAGTAACTTTTCCCTAAGCTGGGTAGAATTAGTTACTTTTCCGTCAAAGAGTTTGTAACAAGATCCAGATTTCATTTGCTACTTTAACGAAACTTCAGTACTTTCTCACAGTTCAATACGAATGTTTACTTGCTATGTCGGTAAACTGCTAACAGTCTATTACTTTGGGGTGAAATTCAGTCTTCCCTATATGATAATCAATTTAAGACAAGTCCGGATATTTTCCTCCCTTGGCTTTACGTAATGATATATTCAGGGTTGCTGATCCACCTATTTCAAGTTTAATGATTCCTAACACATCGTAAAATATCCAAAAATGCACAAAAAAAACTCGTCGCGTCTACGTACAAGAGCATACGTCGAGAAACGACCTGATCCAGCAAGCGTTAGCAGCACATTAACGATATATGACTTCTTTCTTCTGTATTACGCAGTGTCCTCAAAGACTACTGACAAGGAGTATTCTTTGAGTTCACTCATTGTATTCCGTAATCTATAAGTAGACTACTTTACAATCTACTATGATTTTGATTTGAAATTAATGGATTCTATTTCTTTTCTTTACCTTTCTAAAACATTAAGTCACTTTATACTGTATTTATTTTCTATATATACTTGCTACTATTCAAGTGATGCTATTCCAGTGAGACTTGAAATTTGGATTTTGATTTCTGGAACTTATATTGGGTTTCGGATACTATTTTATATTTTCAATTTTGCGTCCAAAGGAAGAGGCGTTAAATTCTCTGGGGAACCGTGGCAGCCCCAGTTCCATGAAGTCAATGCCTGTCTCTCCAATCGTCACGCAAAGTGTGCTACACAGTTCTCCACAAACTTATATCAAATCCATCCTTTTAATCCTTTTAAGAGCAGGTTCAAGAATATGGCACACTATGATGTTGTAGTGTACATCAGTTCTAATGGTAACACTGCTCATTTACATCGTCTAATGCTATAGTTGTGGATACGAGAGAAACTTAAGTGCTGCGAATGTAACTGGCTCCATTAATTATTATCTTAATAAATGCTGATGTTGTTCTTTATATGTGGTGCACTTTAACCCTATAACCGCATTTGCGCTTGCCTGCGACCTGGTGATTTTATTACCTAATTCGCACATGCACCACTTCCTGTTAGCGTGCTATTTTTTATTCTACTGTCAGTCTTTGTGTATCCAAAAAAAAGTGCCGACAACAGTCAAGCGTATTTCATATTAGGTTGCGCAGTTTTTTTTTTTTTTTTTTTGTATGCTTCACATACGACCCTACTACGTGGTTTGTGTAACAGTACTGTACAAAAGGTATCTTGATTTATTTTAAAATACAAGTCATTTTACAGTATTTAAAATACTGATCAAGATATTACGATCCATTATTATTTACTATTAAACTTACAATATTTTCAGTCATCAGACGCTGTATTCATGACACCGATGTTTGGTGGACGAAGTTACGAAAATATTAATTGATAATGTAGAAAATGATGATATAAACTACAGCGATTTCATAGATTTTTAAGAAAGTGGAGTTGGTGATGGAGGTGATGCCGCTATTGAAGAAGATGAGGCCGCTGATGAATTTGAAAGAGAGTCCTAAGGTGAAAGGAAAGATAATGGAGCCTAGACTACGATAGAATGGCTTCAATACATATGGGTTAACTATTTTGTGTCAGTTTATTTTCGAAATTTAAAAATATATATCTGCATGCGTTTTGATTTGAGAGAACAAGAGCTTAAATGTATAGGTTTGGTTTATAGCAATTTTTAGCAAGGGAACTATATTAAACTGATTACAAATAAGCTCATAGATTGTAGAGAAATTTATTTATGTGACTTGCAAGATCAATCCAGATATAAATATCACCAACATAAAAAACAGAAAGGTTAAAATATATTGATTAATTAGAGTTTTAAATGAGACAACAGGAACCACACAGTGTTATTCGTGTCACAGTGTGGTTCTCGTGTTAACATGACTGTTTATAGCTTAGTGTCAAACGTAGCCAATTTCGCGATAACTGCAGTATAGTTCTCTGGTGCCGACACTCTGCTGTCCTCGAATATTACTGAACTGAACTAAGATGGAGACGGCTGCATCGTTAATTACCAAATTAATAATCAAAACTGAAATAAAATCGTTGTTACAGCGTCAGCGTCCTGTTCCATAACAGGACATAGTGTAAACAAAACTGTTTCTGAATGTTCTGTAGACAGTTTGTTGGGTTAATATTACGAATACTAAGCCTCCCAAACATCCTTTAAAGAACAGGGCAGTTCCCGTTCTTTACTTGTGTGTCCCATGCCCTATAAATTTTGTTGGGACGCAAATGGGTTCAGCATTTTCTTGGCACCGTCTTCTAAAATAGAAAACCGAACAATCTTTACCATTTCTTGTTGTGCAAAATGTTGGGTCAGCGTTTATCTTATTTATTGTGTTATTGTTTTGGGCGTTCTTTGAAAAATGAAAACCGATGTAGGTTGTGGAGTCCAGTGTTGGCAACTGATGTTGTGTGTTGTTATTTGCATGGATTAAGCTATTATACCTAAACTCAAATGCGCTTGTTCTCTCAGTTTAAAGGAAAAATGTCCTTTCCTCGAAGAGACGAAGTTTAGTTCATTGTAAAATTTACAATACCACATTTTGGACTGCACGTGGTGGGAACCAAGATATTGTTCAGCATGATAAAGCAGACATAAACCTGTTTCCTCAACTTTTAAAATCACTGACTTCTTCACTGAAACACACAGTGCTTTTACATTAATGGTAATAATGGAATATTTGATATTATCATTGGGGTCTGAACTGATACTTCACAGTAATTGACTTAAGACAGTTTAATTAAAGTTGGCTCTGTATAGTGGGAACTATACATTTCACATTTATGAGATTTAAGATAGAATCGATAAATAGTAAAAGTGTAATTTGTGAAATGCTGAGAAGTGAAGATGCTACAATGGCTGCACCAGAGAGAACTTTTGCGTACCATAGCATGTGTCATAATCATAGCAATATCTTCATGAACTGCACAACAAATGTGAAGTTTAGTTGTAAATGAACCAAGGCTGAAGTCATTGTTAATGTTGTATTAAATTCTTAGTCCAAACAAATTGTTAAAGAACATCTTAACCAATTCCTTGATACCAGTAATTGGCAATCATCAAAGTTTCTTTCAGTATTAGATAAAGATATCATTTCAGAAAGCAGGGTACATCAAAAATGTTGGAATTCATTTCTATTGAAAATGAAACTTGTAATCTAGTATCTAAGAATTTGATGTCAGTTCTGCATGATCACTGCCTAGAATTAAAGTTTCTCTATCTATTTCTGGGCAGCACTAACACAATATTGGGTAGAGTAAACAGAAATGGCAGAGAAATTGCTTTTGCTAAATTACAAGCAATGTTTGGTAGGCGTTAAAGGTGTGGGTTGTGTGACACACATCATTCGCAGTAGTGTGGACACAACTGTTGGAAAAGTGTCAATTGATACAAAGAAAATCATGTGTGAAATTTGCAAGTACTTATTATATATACTGTAAGTATGGAAAGACTCACAGACTTCTGCGATTTTGTAAATGTCAGTACAAGATGATCTGCATTCATTTCTGTTCTTGAAAGGATTTTGAACTTGTATCCTGGTCTATTATCATTTTCTACCTGAATCAGATTGTTCTTAATCTTTGCTATCAGCTTTCAGCAATGAGGAATCTGAGTTATGGTTGTGTTTTACTAACAGCCAGAGCAATATTTTTGAAAAAAAGCGTTCGAAAAATAGAAAAGCAGATTATCTGCCTTGCAGAGACAGTATCTTTTTACGAACTACTACCAAGAAAGATAAAAACAGGGAAGAAATAATTTTGTGTGCGTTAAGGTAACATCTAAATTAAGGAATTGTACGGTGGTAATAAAGCTGCTCACACTGGATTTTATTCATATATTCAGTCATTCTGTAATGTAATTCAGTCTGGTTACATGGTGGAAGCTGTTTTCAGATTATAATTTGCTTTGTTGGGTCAGTTATCAAAAGAAGCTACGAGTATACCATTGATTCAGAAAGTAAGCAGCATAGAAATTGATAGTGCACAATTGTTTGATGAATATCGTTTTGTCAGAACGATTCTAGCTCAAAAATTAAATTAATGGAACGACTCCTAAGTTTGAATATTTAAAGTGTTAAAGTAAAAATGCTTAAAAGTAGAAATCCTTCCTAAAATTGTAGAACTTGCTCTGTGCATCACAGGATTGAATACACGAATCGTGCATTTGTTTTAGGAAATTAATCATTTTTGTTCATACGATAAAACAAAGGTTTTAGATAATACAATTGATAATGTAATGTTTCTCAAGTGTAATCAAAGCCTTTCATGTGCAGATCTGTCCGATATATTGTTACACAATAACGGTTGTGTAAGCAAATTCACTCATGTGACAAATACAAACAAAATTCTAGCGATATAAAGGATTTGTATGTGCACTTAGCTCATGGCATTAATAAGCATCGTTTGTTGCAAAGTGCGTTTATTTAATATCATCCCTCATACAAATGCTCTGTTAACAGATCAGTTGATCACAGCCTTTTCAGCTGTCCTGTATTTTCATGGGAAAAATGTTATGCTTAACAAATACGGAATTTTCACCTTCAACAATGACAGTTGCTTGACTGTATACGTAAATATCAAGTCGTTAGTTTATTACTCTCTGTTGAAAATAAACGATAGAACGCTCGGCCCTAACACACTACTAAACACAGTTTTGAACATGATTCACAGTTCGGAGCACGCGATACAACAGGTCAGACATCACCCGTATACTGACCCTAGTTTGTCTTAAGGTTTGCAACATTAGTCTGGGTTTTTGCTTGAACGAGCTGTGATGTAATAATTCTATCATAAATGGATTGCTGCTGATTCTAGAACGTCCTATGGCTCTATTTTCTCCCCAGCATCTTATGCGATGATCTTCGAAACCCTCTAGCTTGTAATTTCTTGTTTCTTTTCCTGGTGTCTTCCACACATGCGTTTCGTCTTCTGCTTCGATTTCAAAATAAATTTTTCCTCTTAAAGTTTTAGCAAAGTCTAGTCACAATAGTGCAGCAGTCGCCTTCTAGAATGTTCCAAGTTCAAATCGTCTTCCCTCGTAAATAACTGCGTTCTCCGCCCCACGATTACTACTTCTGATTTCTTTCATATCTATCCTCCTTCCACCGCTTCCAAAATCACGTTTTCTCCGCAATTTAATGAAACTTTTCACCTATTTACAACGAATTTGTGACAGATGAATTTAACGCTTCCATTGTCCTGTCTTGAACCTCTGGATGTTCATCCGCGCTGTACATTCTTTTTTCTTTTTTTTTTTAACTTTGCCTTCCGAACAGTATTATCCAGAAACACTTCTCTTCACAAAATATGTGTGCCTTTTCTGCCAATAATTCGAATTATCGCCAACGCCTCTCTTTGAATTAACTCGCTCATCATTTGTAAGTCTTTTACACTAATATCATTTTCCGTACTGGGCCGAAGCTTCAAGAAATACTTAGACAATATGCACAGGTCCACTGATAAAAATATTTCCGTTCAAAATAACAGTATTAATTTACTTAACAATTTCACAGCACGTATTCAGATACACAAAATCACAATAGAACTCGGAAAAATAAAAATAAAAAGGATATGAAGAAAATATATATACGGTTTAATAATGCTTCCTACGGGTTTCAAGTAAGTGGGGAGTCTGTCTTACATAAACGTCAAAAGGGAATAATTACGATCTCTCAGCGCGCGTGCATGACTGTAGTGTGTGCTGTTGCTTATGGTTTTGCCTGTGACGTGATTCGGCTAAAATGTGGAAGCTCCTGTGTGAACTGAATTTTTATGGGAAACACAAGGACATTGAATGACGGAAAGAAATCGGCGAACTGTAGTGTTTAAAGGAATATGTAAAAACTGTTTAGCAAAAGCTATGGACAAGAGGAGAAAGACTAATTGAGTTCTGTAACAAGTTTCAGCTAGTAATAGCGAATACCCTGTACAAGAATCACAAGAGGAGGAGGTATACTTGGAAAAGGCCGGGAGATACAGGAAGATTTCAATTAGATTACATCATGGTCAGACAGAGAATCCGAAATCAGATACTGGATTGTTAAGGCGTACCCAGGAGCAAATATAGACTCAGATCACAATATAGTAGTGATGAAGAGTAGGCTGAAGTTCAAGCCATTAGTCAGGAAGAATCAATACGCAAAGAAATGGGATACGAAAGTACTAAGGAATGACGAGATACGTTTGAAGTTCTCTAACGCTATAGATACAGCAATAAGGAATAGCGCAGTAGGCAGTACAGTTGAAGAGGAATGGACATCTCTAAAAAGGGCCATCACAGATGTTGGGAAGGAAAACATAGGTACAAAGAAGGTAGCTGCGAAGAAACCGTGGATAACAGAAGAAATACATCAGTTGATTGACGAAAGGAGGAAGTACAAACATGTTCCGGGAAAATCAGGAATACAGAAATACAAGTCGCTGAGGAATGAAATAAATAGGAAGTGCAGGGAAGCTAAGACGAAATGGCTGCAGGAAAAATGTGAAGACATCGAAAAAGATATGATTGTCGGAAGGACAGACTCAGCATACAGGAAAGTCAAAACAACCTTTGGTGACATTAAAAGCAACGGTGGTAACATTAAGAGTGCAACGGGAATTCCACTGTTAAATGCAGAGGAGAGAGCAGATAGGTGGAAAGAATACATTGAAAGCCTCTATGAGGGTGAAGATTTGTCTGATGTGATAGAAGAAGAAACAGGAGTCGATATAGAAGAGATAGGGGGCCCAGTATTAGAATCGGGATTTAAAAGAGCTTTGAAGGACTTACGGTCAAATAATGCAGAAGGGATAGATAACATTCCATCAGAATTTCTAAAATCATTGGGGGAAGTGGCAACAAAACGACTATTCACGTTGGTGTGTAGAATATATGAGTCTGGCGATATACCATCTGACTTTCGGAAAAGCATCATCCACACAATTCCGAAGACGGCAAGAGCTGACAAGTGCGCGAATTATCGCACAATCAGCTTAACAGCTCATACATCGAATCTGCTTACAAGAATAATATACAGAAGAATGAAAAAGAAAATTGAGAATGCGCTAGGTGACGATCAGTTTGGCTTTAGGAAAAGTAAAGAGACGAGAGAGGCAATTCTGACGTTACGGCTAATAATGGAAGCAAGGCTAAAGAAAAATCAAGACACTTTCATAGGATTTGTCGACCTGGAAAAAGCGTTCGACAATATAAAATAGTGCAAGCTGTTAGAGATTCTGAAAAAAGTAGGGGTAAGTTATAGGGAGAGACGGGTCATGTACAATATGTACAACAACCAAGAGGGAATAATAAGAGTGGACGATGAAGAACGAAGTGTTCGTATTAAGAAGAATGTAAGACAAGGTTGTAGCCTTTCGCCCCTACCTTTCAATCTGCACATCGAGGAAGCAATGATGGAAATAAAAGAAAGGTTCAGGAGTGGAATTAAAATACAAGGTGAAAGGATATCAATGATACGATTCGCTGATGACATTGCTATCCTGAGTGAAAGTGAAGAAGAATTAAATGATCTGCTGAAAGGAATGAACAGTCTAATGAGTACACAGTATGGTTTGAGAGTAAATCTGAGAAAGAAGAAGGTAATGAGAAGTAGTAGAAATGAGAACAGCGAGAAACTTAATATCAGGATTGGTGGTCACGAAGTCAATGAAGTTAAGGAATTCTGCTACCTAGGCAGTAAAATAACCAATGACGGACGGAGCAAGGAGGACATCAAAAGCAGACTCGTTATGGCAAAAAAGGCATTTCTGGCCAAGAGAAGTCTACTAATATCAAATACCGGCTTTAATTTGAGGAAGAGATTTCTGAGGATGTACGTCTGGAGTACAGCATTGTATGGTAGTGAAACATGGACTGTGGGAAAACCGGAACAGAAGAGAATCGAAGCATTTGAGATGTGGTGCTATAGAGGAATGTTGAAAATTAGGTGGACTGATAAGGTAAGGAATGAGGAGGTTCTACGCAGAAACGGAGAGGAAAGGAATATGTGGAAAACACTGATAAGGAGAAGGGACAGGATGATAGGACATCTGCTAAGACATGAGGGAATGACTTCCATGGTACTAGAGGGAGCTGTAGAGGGCAAAAACTGTAGACGAAGACAGAGATTGGAATACGTCAAGCAAATAATTGAGGACGTAGGTTGCAAGTGCTACTCTGAGATGAAGAGGTTAGCACAGGAAAGGAATTCGTAGCGGGCCGCATCAAACCAGTCAGTAGACTGATGACCAAAAAAAAAAAAAAGGATAAAAAATGCTTACTAGCAGTTGAAGGAATGAATGAGAGACATTAATGAGAAGAATACCAGGACCGTGAATAAAATGTGAACTGTGTTATGTAACGAAAAAGAGAATTACGATATCGTGGTTAGTGTGGATGGTGACAGTGCGCTCCCGAATACACTCAGTGATAAGGTGTGAGCCACGACTATTGAATGAAACGATATACGTGTTTCAACAATGCAGGAAAGAGAACAATAGTTAGAACAACACACGCAAAGAACGGATTAATGAACTGGAGTTTTCATATTCAAATCATTTAAGATCGCAAAATACCAGCACAGCCGGGCACTGTCGTCGCAGAAGTCTTGAATGCACTCACTTGGCAAAACGTAACCAACCAGAGAATTTTGTGACGGACTGGTACGAAACGGAAGCTCTCATAGGCACAAATTATGTATGTACTAGCTGGGGTACTCGGCTTCGCTCAGGCAGTTGAGACTGAGTGGTAGCTTAAACAGAAGGATAAATTTTAAAGTATATCGAGGTAAAAATTTCTTATTGAAAACATATTCAAATTATTTACAATATTTGTAAAGTATAAGAGGTAAAAATATTATTGAAAACTTATTCCAACTATTTACTAGACTTGTTTATAAACAACATTTTTCATTTTGGTATCCGAATTTCCTACTCGAGAGCAAGCTACGTATAGCTGACCGTGAGAGAATGAAGAGCCTTTGCGGTTGTTGTTGTTGTTGTGGTCTTGAGTCCTGAGGCTAGTTTGATACAGCTCTTCTCCATGCTACCCTATCCTGTGCAAGTTTCTTCATCTACCAGTACCTACTGCAACCTACATCCTTCTGAATCTGCTTAGTGTATTCATCTCTTGGTCTCCCTCTACGATTTTTACCCTCCACGCTGCCTTTCAATGCTAAATTTGTGATTCCTTGATGCCTCAGAACATGTCCTACCAACCGGTCCCTTCCTCTAGTCAAGTTGTGCCACAAACTTCTCTTCTCCCCAATTCTATTCAATACCTCCTCATTAGTTATGTGATCTACCCATCTAATCTTCAGCATTCTTCTGTAACACCACATTTCGAAAGCTTCTATTCTCTTCCTGCCCAAACTATTTATTGTCCACGTTTTACTTCCATACATGGCTACACTCCATACAAATACTTTCAGAAACGACTTCCTGACACATATATATTCGATGTTAACAAATTTCTCTTCTTCAGAAACGCTTTCCTTGCCATTGCCAGTCTACATTTTATATCTTCTCTACTTCCACCATCATCAGTTATTTTGCTCCCCAAATAGCAAAACTCCTTTACTACTTTAACTGTCTCATTTCCTAATCTAATTCCCTCAGCATCACCCGACTTAATTCGACTACGGTTGATGCCGCAATATTTTAAATTTTGTCCTTGCGCTTTGGAATTGCAGTCTTTTAAATTGGAACGGTAGTTCAGTAGAGATCAGTGCTTTTCTGGGGATAAATAGTATTTGTGGTTTGTACTTTCCAGTCATAAGTTCGGCTTCGATGAAGTTATTCAATAGCTGTTTGACTATCAACCTCGTTCCATTACACAGTTTTGGTGAGATGAGATACCTGACAGTATGATCGGAGATCCAGTTCTAAGTCGAAGGCTGTGTAATGGGATTCCAGGTATTTGCAAAGTGTTTAGAAATTCTATAGGGAAGTTCACATTTGTTTCAGCATTAACAATCGTGTCGGTCGATTTGTATATTCTCTCTTCACCGGGAATTTTCTTTTGAATATTAAGCTTCATATCCTCGACGATATTATTTTCAGTAGCCGGAATTGCCAATTGAAATAGGTAGTCCGGATTGATATAGCTGTGGGCACTGTTTGGATAAATTTGATCTATGATTTCGTTTTCAGCCGTGGGTATGTTGCAGAATCACTGTTGAGTTTAATGGGGTCGGTCGCTGGTCAGTGGGATATGTTCCTTTGCCGATCTGTACAAGTCGTAGAGCAAAATGTGCTGTTTTTTTTTTTTTTTTTTTTTTTGCTTTTTTTAGCATGAATTGATCTCGTCTGCTGTTGTTGTCTTGGGGATAACCGAAAAAAGTTTGTGAAAATCTGAGTTCTAATGTCCTGTCCATGGCTTCGAATGATTTTTTTTATGCCATTGCGCATTCGACCCAGAAGATAATGTTGGCTTGCTTTAGAAGTTCACCCCGTCCCGATGCTCTTGAAATTTTACATACCAGAAATTGTTCTTTGGCTATATTCAGCGGTAGTTGTATGGCAGAAGTGTGGCTGTAATGCCGGATGATGCCAATGCAAATGCTATGTGCTGTTTAGCACGTCTTTCCGACAACTGCAGATTTATTAGAAACGTTTTCCGATGCACCTGGTGAATCCAGTAAATAATTCCAACAGTGTTGTTGTCGCCTCGGTCCATTTTGATTGTCATTGAGAGAGCTTTGTTGTGAGAATGTATTGAAGCAGTTCGTTGATGTTGTAGCTTTTTTTTCCTTTTGTAATTTCGAAGTTTAGCACATTTGATAGCATTTTTTCGTGGTGCTGGCATTCCACGTTGCACTAATGTCTGGTCGTTTATTGCTGAACACTTACCTTCTAGGCGAATGAGTGTTTCATTGGAGAGGTCGTCGTTAATTCCATGGTCAAGTCAGGATAAGCTCGTCGGATTTGCTGCAGTATGTCATCACTCTTACTCCCTTTGAGGGAGTTCCATAGCTGTCACGTGTCTGTTTTGGAGTCAATGGGTTACATGTTGTTAGACTTACGGCGAAATGGTAACTTTCTTATTTGTGTTAAGGTCTTATGGGACCAAAGTACTGAGGTCATCGATTCCTAAGCCTAGACACTACTTAATCTAACTTACGCTATGGGAAACACACACACCAATGCCCGAGGGAGGACTCGAATCTCCGTCGGGGGGAGCCGCACGGACCGTGACAAGGCGCACTAAACCGCGCGGCTACCCCGCGCGGCGGCGAATTAGTCTCTCATCTGTTCAGCTGCGGTTGTGAGTAAGGCTCCTTGTAGTTTCTTGTCGTTTTAATTCCCGATGGTTGACGTTTTCCAGTAGTCCTAAACCTTGGCATGCTTTTCTGTACGTCTGGCATAAGTAACCGCCAACAATCTAGAGATCTGTGAAACTTGTTGGTCACCGTATTTCGTGTAGAAACATCAGGAGAAAGAAACATTCGGCTTTATTCGGGTGTACAGTGTATACTCGGCCCAGTCCGCTAGTTTTAATGAGCCATGGATGATCTTCTATCAGAATTCCCTGTTTTAGTTGTTAAAAGATTTATATATGTATATATATATATATATATATATATATATATATATATATATATATATATCCACGAACCTACTACGGTGTCGTAGCAGGCGGAGAGGTGATACTTCGACGTGGCGCGTCCCAGGTGGCGGATAGGGGGGTCCTCACCGGCTTGCCGGCGGACTTGAGCGAAATAAAATAGCTCCAAACACACAACATCAAGAAATCCATTAGTGTCTGTTCTGGTATCCAGCGACTAGTGGTCTGCGTCTGTTTACCTAGTTGGTGCGGCAGTGAAATATGGCTTGATCTCAACAATCAAGTCTGCAATTACCGTGATCTTGTTGAAGGTCACCACAACCAACTTCAACTTGAAGTAATCATGATGGAACAAATGGAAAGAAATCCGCTACCCCAGGCCCCAGTCAACGGACTGGACTTTCCTGGTCATAGGATTCTGGGGGACCAGGAACATCATGAGGAGAAGAGTCGGAGCTTCTCAAAACCTCTTCGCAAGCACTACCTTGGCACTCTCAATGCAAACACGCTGTTCAAACTTGGAAAACTAAAACAACTGACAGACATGCTAGATAAATTTCACATCAAAATTCTTGCCATCCAAGAGACGCGCTTCGTAGATGAAAACCATTTCGACACAGAACATTACAGGATTTACAAAGGTAAACCTGCTGTCAGAAGAGGAACACCATTATTGTTTGGTACAGGGTTTGCAGTACACAAATCAGTCATGGATAACATCATAGACTTCAATTCAATATCAGAACGTATCTCGACACTGTCCTTCAAATCAGGTAATAAAGCATGCACAATTATCAACGCACATGCACCTACAAATGACCATAACAGAAAGAAGCCACAAGAAATTGAAGACTTCTGGGAAGACATGGAGGAAGTAACTAACAACGTACCAGAAAGACATGTGAAAATTGTAATGGGTGATTTCAATGCGCAGCTTGGTAAGGAGAGAAAATTCAGAGAAATAACAGGCCCATACTCAGCACATATTCGCACGAACAGAAATGGGGAACACCTCATAAAATATTGTCAAAACTTTAACCTCAAAATCATGTCAACACAATTTCAAAAACCAAGACGAAAACTTACAACATGGAAAGCACCCAACACAGTGTGGGGAGAATTTCAGATTAATCATGTAGCCATATCCAAGAAAAATTCGCGGGAAATTCTAAATGTCAGAACACGTAAAGGAGTCTTCGAGTCTGATCATTATTTGCTACAAGTTAAGATTAGGCCAATCCCAAGACTGAAACAGACAGCGCAAAACAAAATAGTCAAACCTGATCCGGAATACTTGAAGATAAACAGGGATAAAATCGTTGAAGAAATTAATAGGCACTCAATAGACACATGGACAGATCTGGCGAAGGCAGTTCAGAAGACTATGTGCTGGGGACAACCACCTAGAAAACGCAAACATAGGTGGTGGAACGCAAAGTGTGATGAAGCCACTGAGAGAAGAAAGCAAGCATGGGACAAGTTCAGTAGCTACAGAAATTCAGAAACATGGCAAGAATTTCACGAAGTTCAGAAACTAGCATCGAAGGAAATCAGAAGGGAAAAACGAGCATATGACAATAACAGACTAAAAGAAATTGAGGAAGATTTCAAAAGAAATAACACAAGAAATTTTTACAGAACTTTCAAAGAAAATATTAAGGGCTATCAACCCCCTAGCCTCTGCTTCCGAAGAACAGATGGATCCCTGGAAACAAACACAAAAGAAAACTGTAAAATTCTCAAACATTACTTTGATAAACTTCTTAATTGCAAAAAACCTACAGGAAAATTAACATTCCAAAAGACCACATCTAATGCCGATTCTGATCCACCCACAATAGAAGAGATAGAGGAAATCATAAAACAAATGAAAAATAACAGAGCTGCCGGAGAAGATGGTATTATCGCCGAGATCTGGAAACTCCAAGATGAAAACATCACCAAAAAAATCCATAAGATTATCTCCGAAATTTGGATCACAGAGAAAGTACCAGAGGAATGGAAATGTGCATTGATCCATCCGTTACATAAAAAGGGTGATAAGTCAGATTCAAATAATTACAGAGGCATTTCGTTAGTACCAGTTACATACAAAATTTTCTCTAAGGTGCTATTAAACAGACTAGAACCACAAGCAGATCTGCAAATTGGGGAATACCAGGCAGGCTTCAGAAAAGGGAGATCATGCATCGAACAGATCTGGAACTTGAGAACACTTTTGAAAGTCAGACAGGCAAGAAACACTGTAGTTACCTTTGTGGACTTTAAAAAAGCATATGATTCCATAGACAGACAGACACTCTTTGACGTACTGGAAGAATATGGTATCGACAGAAAAACCAGGGCACTTATACAACAGACGCTTACAGACACTACCTCCAAGATTAAGTTCATGGGAGAAATTTCGGAACCCTTCCACATACACACAGGTGTCCGACAAGGAGACGGGCTCTCACCAATCCTGTTCAACATGGTGTTAGACAAAATTAGCAAGCAGTGGGAGGAACAAGTTAAAGAAATACAGCTGGGAAGAACACGTGAAACCAAAACAATCATAAAATGTCTGGCATTTGCAGATGATATAGCCATACTCAGCAATAATACACAGGAGGCAAAGGAAGCACTGGAATGCTTGCATGAAATAGCTGCCAAAACAGGCCTGCAGGTATCTTACGAGAAGACACAATATATGGAACGACAGACCAACAATGTACACACCATGCATACGATATATGGATCCGTAGAAAGAGTCGAAAAATTTAAATATTTAGGGGAGTACATACAAATGGGAGGATCAAACAAGGCGGCTAACATGGAACGAACGAAGAAACTCCAGAAGGCATACAAACTCACATGGTCACATTATAATAAGAAAAGCATATCGAGGCAGGCCAAACTTAGGCACTACAAAACAGTTGTATTACCAGAAGCATTGTACGCGTCAGAAACAACCACAATTGGAGCATCAGGCATCATAGACACAGAAAAAATAGAACGCAAAATTCTCAGAAAAATATTTGGACCAATTCACAGAGATGGCATATGGATGAAGCGACCTACCAAAGAGCTGTACCAGCACACTGACAGACTAACAGACGCGATCAGAAAACGCAGATTAACTTTCTATGGGCACATACAGAGAATGGACAACAACCGACTTACAAAGAAAATTTTTGATGTAGTAAACAGCTCAAGCAAGAAAACAAATTGGTATCATGAAATAGACGAAGACTTAAGGCAGATAGGGATCAACAGGCAAATGATAGGAGACAGGAAATACTTCAGAAACAAAGTTAGGAGTGCAAAATTTATTGTAAAGGAGAGAAAGAAGAAAGGAACATTATGGACAGAGCAAAGGAAACAGGAGCACAGTCAAAGGATGAAGAGATTTTGGGAAGAGAAGAGGAAGAAAGGAAAGAAGTGAAAATTGTGTCATCATGTGATTTTCGAGTTCAAACACTGTCCATAAGGGCAACAATGAAATTATATATATATATATATATAGCCCGCATCTAGTGGTCGTGCGGTAGTGTTCTCGCTTCCCACGCCCGGGTTCCCGGGTTCGATTCCCGGCGGGGTCAGGGATTTTTCCTGCCTCGTGATGGCTGGGTGTTGTGTGCTGTCCTTAGGTTAGTTAGGTTTAAGTAGTTCTAAGTTCTAGGGGACTGATGACCATAGATGTTAAGTCCCATAGTGCTCAGAGCCATATATACATATATATATATTTTTTTTTTCCTCGAGTGACTCCTTTTGGCACAGTTGGTAAAGAGCTGTTAATGTCAAGTTGTCAAGTTACCTCCAAAATGACGGAGCACAGCAATCAGTTATCCTTCCCTATCAGGCTTTATTAAAGCAAATCTAATTTTGGCCAGTAACTAGCAGTTGTCGATTCAGTATTTCAAAGTTTTCTGAAATACTTCATTGATAATAGCTAGTTACTAGCCTAAATATAGATCTGCTTTAATGTTGTGTTCTGAGGTGGTTCGCTTGCTATTCTTCAGGCGGCGTCTTTTGTGAAGTAAACTCTCTGCCCATTCTCCAAATGTACTGCTAGATGGTGCACGGTTGGTTCGCGGTCTGTGTGAGACAAGTGAATGTCTGCCACTCTGCTTCGTTAGTGTTGATGTATCTTCCCATTTGGAACATGAGGATCTCGTCCCTTCTGTTTTTTGTTCGCTGTCTTTGTCTATTTTAAATACTGCCATGTCACTGCCTTCGTTCAAATACTTACAGACATATTTAATGGATTTCACTGAATTGCAGTATTCTACTCTAATGTGTGTTCCGAACATTGTAGAAAGAAGTGTGTTGTACGGTAATACCCATTAATTATCTATTTCCAGTTCATCGTTGCCTCGTATTCGTATTTTTGCTGTGAAGCCACCATTTTTGGGTGATTGTTTTCTGTATTTTGGATAGCCATCAATTCCGGTTTGTGTGTCGTCCAAGTACGGTTTTGGGCATTGTTTTTTTTTTTTCTTTCATCACTCGTACAAGCCGAATTGGGCTTTAATGACGTGCATGGTCCGTGAATTATGTTTTTCACTACTATGTCGTAGAGTCCCGGATCTTCTTATCGATTAGAGAAATACAGCTTCGTTGATTTTTTCTATATCCGTCAGATGAATTCTCTCGTGTAGCCATTACAGACTGTGTGTGAGGCAGTCCTCGTTTTTTTTCTATTCGATTGTGAGCATACAGCATCTAACGGTTCTAAGGACGTGGTATTTTGCGATGACTTCAATAAATCCCATTTGTTTTTGTCCGAAAACTCGGGCTATTACGCCGTGGGTACTTGTCCGAATCTTACAAGAGAACCTCCCCAGCGCTCCGCCCTCAGGTCAAAAACTGAACACAGATCAAGCATGACAACAGGAAGAAGGTGTAGTGGAATAAGAAGAAAAGCAAAATAGGAAAAGTGAACGGTCCAAGCCGAACAAGTGTGACATTAAGTAAAGTGTAACAGCGGTGGTGTCGTGGTTCCGTGGTCATAGTGCGTAATTGCGAAGCGTACAAGCCGGCTTCCCAACCTCCACGTGCTACTAATTTTTATTTTATTTTTTCACAACTTTATGAAATGTCCATCCGGGCACTGAAATGTTCGTTCTCTTTTTGTAGTCTTGGTAGTTATCCTATTATATATTGGTTTTGTAATATAAGTCATGTGGTAGGAATATGTTACCACCGCAAGTAAATGTAATGTATAGTAAGAGCAGGTGAAATACCACATGAACGTCTTACAGAAATGATAACAGCAAATAAACGGATGTGAACCATTTTGCGACAAAGGAATTCAAGAGTAAAATCTTCCAAAACGGAAGGCAACTTCAAAAGCGTTAAAAACACATGTTTTGACAGAGCACAGCGAAACTGTGTTACTGTGAAACCGTTGCGTTCATTTGTTGCAGCTTATGTGACAAACTATTATGTTTTCGTCATTTCCTTGGCTGTCATCACATTCACATTCATACGATCACTTATATCGGGCAAGGGGACATACTCACACACCAGGCGCACAAGTTAGCTGCGTCGATAAGAGATTCCTGTCATACGACGCACGAACTAATGCTGTGTATGGCACATCAGACGTGTTTTCCGGTGGAGGACTCAGTTGACTTGTCACCAAACGTTTGCGGTTCCCTTTCGAAAGCCACTCCCTTTCAGCTGTTAGTAGAATAGTTTTTCAGAATCAGTTTCAGGTCCTTTCCTTACATCTCGCTGTTTCAAACACGTTACACCACGACACAGACATATACTTGAATACAGCGAACAGCGAAAATAAAGTAAAAAAAAAAAAAAAAAGAAACGTAGGAACACTGAACACGGCTCGCCCGCTTTGCAATGCAACACCGCGACCACCCAACCACGGCGCTGTCGCTTCTGTTTTGTCCTCAGTGTTTCACTTCTTTATCTTAGACTGTTCACTGTTTGTATTTTGCTTGTTTTTCACAGCCCAGTACACCTCCTTCTTGTTTTCATGCTTGGTCGGTGTTCTCTTTTTGACAGGCTGTCCACTGGCCCATCTTACCACTAAATCTGAGGGGGCTGCGACGGGGAGTTTCCTTTGTTAGTTGTTCTTTGATTTCTGGCCTCGACGAGTTGCAAGTGAATATTATGAAGAGGTCAGGTCGTCCGTATATTCTGATGTAGGTAACGGTATTTTGAGTGTATTCGTGCATGTGCCTCGGATTTCCTATGTACGGCGAGGGTAAGATTGCTAGTGTTCCAATGTCGTCGTCATT
The DNA here is from genome assembly GCF_023864345.2 of Schistocerca serialis cubense. Lineage (NCBI taxonomy): Eukaryota > Metazoa > Arthropoda > Insecta > Orthoptera > Acrididae > Schistocerca > Schistocerca serialis. The sequence continues at coordinate 720,310,455 of NC_064642.1, forward strand.
TGTGATTGCGTCTCGAAGGTGGACGTATTTTTCCGTGCGTAGTTTCTTCTGATTCAGTCTTATCTAGAGCATCCGTTTCGCTTCTCTTCTTGCATACATATCTACCATGGGTTCGTGGAACAGACGGCGAGTCTTAAGAATGTGGTTATATGTCTAATTGTCTCTGATCATTAAGAGGTAAAGTCCGCCGCTCGTGGTCTCGCGGTAGCATTCTTGCCTCCTGAGCACGGGGTCCCGGGTTAGATTCCCGGCGGGTCGGCGATTTTCAGCTTCCCCGAGATACCTCGGTGTTGCGTCGTCTTTATCACCACCATTCATCCCTATTACAGTCGGAGGAAGGCAATCGCAAACCACCTACATTAGTACCTTGCCTAATACGGCGGTGCGCGTCTCCCGCATCGTTCCCCTACGCTCTGTCAAGAAGCATGGGACTTCATTCATCATTAAGCAGTAAGCATAGAACTCCTAGGAAGTGACCTTTTTGTTTGTTTCCACTCCTGTTTCAAGTTGCATTTCTTTAAAATGATATCCGCCCTCTCCGTGCAGGAATATTGATGGATATTGGAGAGCATCATATGAAAATTGTGTCACGGCTTGTGTTTTCATTGTCCATAATTACGATGGCGACTTCGTCTACGTGAGGTGCATTAAATCGACGTTCGTGTTCTCGAGGTGGTCTTTTGTAGGCTCGAATTACAACTTTATAGACATCATAAATCATTCAGTCTAGTGCTGTTTTGAATATGAATTAGTTGATTGCGTTTATGTAAGGACCTCTGTACATTTTGGACTACTTCTCGTCTCAATCCACAGATTTTTGCGAATCGTTGATCAGGTTTTGCCTCTTCATTTCCGGTGAAATATACTGCAAAAATTTATGGTTTACGTTGGGTATTGGTGATAATGATCGCACGTTGTGATAAATTTGTTCTTCGATGGAAAAAACATGATCGATTCCATCTCTGTTAGAGGGTGATTGAAGTGATATCGAAAGAAATCTGTTTGGCATTGTAGGCTTTTATGTTTGAAGAAAGAGTTTTGCCTCTGGAGTTTCCATACTCATATAATGAAAAACTTGCTGTGGAGGTCCTTCCAGTGGTGGTAATCGAATTTTTCCATTCAGCAGAATCCTGGTGTTTCTCTACTGAACATTTTTGCATTGCAGAATTGGCAGACGTTATTATTTTTTCCAATTACGACGTATTTTTGTTTCTCGTATTCATTCGTCGGATCATAGAGAAGTGCTTCATTTGTTAGGTTGCACAGTTTACTTGTCCTCGTCCGTGTGTCTCGAAGGGTAATATTTTTATGACTGGCTTGAGTTCACAGTCTTTTATTATAAGAGGCTGTCACAATTCTTGATTTTTCAATCCATTCATTTCGCTGTTCTTTGGTTTTTCTGATTCTCAAAGTGCTCATTGTCATTCGTTGGGAACTTCGCGTTCTTTGTCTGTTTTATGTTTTCGCTGTTTTTGTTTTCGCCGTTTTGCTTCAAAATTGGCAAGATCTCCTCCTCTTTTACGTTTGAGCATTGTCTAAAAGATAAATCAAATCAACTTTTTACTAACAAATATACTTTATTATCGATTTATGTTCAGTCACTGTATCAAGTTAACTACCCACATTTCACTACTTGTCTTTATTCACTTACTGCACTACTTCTTGCGTTGATTCCTTCGTCACTGATAAGAAACTGACGTTCGAACCCACGACGGGTCTTGTTTTATATACCGCAACAAATCGGTAGCCCCACATGTTCCAGATTTTTCCCGGACATTCCAGAACATCCCGGATCATTGTGGAACATTCGGGAACATTCTAGAATGCGGTGGAATACTCTCCAATGTTCTGTAACTTTCTCGAATACTCTCGGATATATTGGAATATTCTTGAAATATCTAGAGGGTGAAATTTCCCAGCTCTTATATCTTCAAAAGCACAACCTTCCCGTAAAAACGGGAACCTTCTTCATGAATGGGGATAGAGAGCTATCACGTCTTATAACTCCCTTTACCGTGCAGGGATTCGTTTCTGAGATTTAGCGGCACGCAGATTCTACACTTACTTTTATAATATATATTGATTATTTTCTATGTTGTTGTTGTTGTGGTCTTCAGTCCTGAGACTGGTTTGATGCAGCTCTCCATGCTACTCTATCCTGTGCAAGCTTTTTCATCTCCCTGTACCTACTGCAACCTACATCCTTCTGAATCTGCTTAGTGTATTCATCTCTTGGTCTCCCTCTACGATTTTTACCCTCCACGCTGCCCTCCAATACTAAATTGGTGATCCCTTGATGCCTCAGAACATGTCCTACCAACCGATCCCTTCATCTGGTCAAGTTGCGCCACAAACTTCTTTTCTCCCCAATCCTATTCAATACTTCCTCATTAGTTATGTGATCTACCCATCTAATCTTCAGCATTCTTCTGTAGCACCACATTTCGAAAGCTTCTATTGTCTTCTTGTCCAAACAATTTATCGTCCATGTTTCACTTCCATACATGGCTACACTCCATACGAATACTTTCAGAAATGACTTCCTGACACTTAAATCAATACTGGATGTTAACAAATTTCTCTTCTTCAGAAACGCTTTCCTTGCCATTGCCAGCCTACATTTTATATCCTCTCTACTTCGACCATCATCAGTTATTTTGCTCCCCAAATAGCAAACCTCCTTTACTACCTTAAGTGCCTCATTTCCTAATCTAATTCCCTCAACATCCCCCGAATTAATTAGACTACATTCCATTATCCTTGTTTTGCTTTTGTTGATGTTCATCTTATATCCTCCTTTCAAGACACTGTCCATTCCATTCAACTGCTCTTCCACGTCCTTTGCTGTCTCTGACAGAATTACAATGTCATCGGCGAACCTCGAAGTTTTTATTTCTTCTCCATGAATTTTAATACCTACTCCGAATTTTTCTTTTGTTTCCTTTACTGCTTGCTCAATATACAGATTGAACAACATCGGGGAGAGACTACAACCCTAACCCTGTCTCACTCCCTTCCCAACCACTGCTTCCCTTTCATGTCCCTCGACTCTTATAACTGCCATCTGCTTTCTGTACAAATTGTAAATAGCCTTTTGCTTCCTGTATTTTACCCCTGCCACCTTTAGAATTTGAAAGAGAGTATTTCAGTCAACATTGTCAAAAGCTTTCTCTAAGTCTACAAATGCTAGAAACGTAGGTTTGCCTTTCCTTAATCTTTCTTCTAAGATAAGTCGTAAGGTCAGTATTGCCTCACGTGTTCCAGTGTTTCTACGGAATCAAAACTGATCTTCCCCGAGGTTGGCTTCTACTAGTTTTTCCATTCGGCTGTAAAGAATTCGTGTTAGTATTTTGCAGCTGTGACTTATTAAACTGATAGTTCGGTAATTTTCACATCTGTCAACACCTGCTTTCTTTGGGATTGGAATTATTACATTCTTCTTGAAGTCTGAGGGTATTTCGCCTGTTTCATACATCTTGCTCACCAGATGGTAGAGTTTTGTCGGGACTGGCTCTCCCAAGGCCGTCAGTAGTTCCAATGGAATGTTGTCTACTCCGGGGGCCTTGTTTCGACTCAGGTCTTTCAGTGCTCTGTCAAACTCTTCACGCAGTATCATATATCCCATTTCATCTTCATCTACATCCTCTTCCATTTCCATAATATTGTCCTCAAGTACATCGCCCTTGTATAGACCCTCTATATACTCCTTCCACCTTTCTGCTTTCCCTTCTTTTCTTAGAACTGGGTTTCCATCTGAGCTCTTGATGTTGATACAAGTCGTTCTCTTATCTCGAAAGGTCTCTTTAATTTTCCTGTAGGCAGTATCTATCTTACCCCTAGTGAGATAGGCCTCTACATCCTTACATTTGTCCTCTAGCCATCCCTGCTTAGCCATTTTGCACTTCCTGTCGATCTCATTTTTTAGATTTTTGTATTCCTTTTTGCCTGCTTCATTTACTGCATTTTTATATTTTCTCCTTTAATCAATTAAATTCAATATTTCTTCTGTTACCCAAGGATTTCTACTAGCCCTCGTCTTTTACCTACTTGATCCTCTGCTGCCTTCGCTACTTCATCCCTCAAAGCTACCCATTCTTCTTCTACTGTATTTCTTTCCCCCATTCCTGTCAATTGTTCCCTTATGCTCTCCCTGAAACTCTGTACAACCTCTGGTTCTTTCAGTTTATCCAGGTCCCATCTCCTTAAATTCCCTCCTTTTTGCAGTTTCTTTAGTTTTAATCTACAGGTCATAACCAATAGATTGTGGTCAGAGTCCACATCTGCCCCTGGAAATGTCTTACAATTTAAAACCTGGTTCCTAAATCTCTGTCTTACCAGTATCTCCAGGGTTCTTCCATGTATACAACCTTCTTTCATGATTCTTAAACCAAGTGTTAGTTATGATTATGTTGTGCTCTGTGCAAAATTCTACCAGGCGGCTTCCTCTTTCATTTCTTAGCCCCAATCCAAATTCACCTACTATGTTTCCTTCTCTCCGTTTTCCTACACTCGAATTCCAGTCACCCATGACTATTAAATTTTCGTCTCCCTTCACAATCTGAATAATTTCTTTTATTTCATCATACATTTCTTCAATTTCTTCGTCATCTGCAGAGCCAGTTGGCATATAAACTTGTACTACTGTAGTAGGTGTGGGCTTCGTATCTACCTTGGCCACAATAATGCGTTCACTATGCTGTTTGTAGTAGCTTACCCGCATTCCTATTTTCCTATTCATTATTAAACCTACACCTGCATTACCCCTATTTGATTTTGTGTTTATAACCATGTAGTCACCTGACCAGAAGTCTTGTTCCTCCTGCCACCGAACTTCACTAATTCCCACTATATCTAACTTTAACCTATCCATTTCCCTTTTTAAATTTTCTAACCTATCTGCCCGATTAAGGGATCTGACATTCCACGCTCCGATCCGTAGAACGCCAATTTTCTTTCTCCTGACAACGACATCCTCTTGAGTAGTCCCCACTCGGAGATCCGAATGGGGGACTATTTTACCTCCGGAATATTTTACCCAAGAGGACGCCATCATCATTTAATCATACAGTAAAGCTGCATGCCCTCGGGAAAAATTTCGGCTGTAGTTTCCCCTTGCTTTCAGCCGTTCGCAGTACCAGCACAGCAAGGCCGTTTCGGTTATTGTTACAAGGCCAGATCAGTCAATCATCCAGACTGTTGCCCTTGCAACTACTGAAAAGGCTGCTGCCCCTCTTCAGGAACCACACGTTTGTCTGGCCTCTCAACAGATACCCCTCCGTTGTGGTTGCACCTACGGTACGGCTATCTGTATCGCTGAGGCACGCAAGCCTCCCCACCAACGGCAAGGTCCATGGGGGGGATTTTCTATGTATATCAAAATATTCTTTCTTTAGTAATAAGTCTAAGACATGTGTATGACCGTTATTTATACAGCAATTAACAAATTTCATTTACCTTTCCCAAAATTTAACAGGTGATGATTAGTAGAGCCATGTAATTAATTCAGCGACACATTATACAAGATAACAACTACCCGTAATAGATAGGTATATTTATTTATTTATTTACACGTCAAGTTCCGTAGGACCAACTTTAGGAGCAAATCTCCAATGTCATGGAACGTGTCAGTACATGAAATTACAACATAAAAGTAATAACAGACAAAAATAAATGTTTATGAACCCGTAATAAGTCAGTCCATAAGTTTAGTAAACGCAGTCAACAATACAACAAGGAGCAGCTTAATTTTTCGAGGAACTCCTTGACAGAATAGAAGGAGTGACCCATAAGGAAACTCTTCAGTTTCGATTTGAAAGCGCGTGGATTACTGCTAAGATTTTTTAATTAGAGTGGTAGATTATTGAAAATGGATGCAGCAGTATACTGCACACCTTTCTGCACAAAAGTTAAGGAAGGCCGATCCAAATGCTGGTTTGATTTCTGCCTAGTATTAACCGAGTGAAAGCTGCTTATTCTTGGGAATAAGCTAATATTGTTAACAAGAAATGACAGTGTGGACTATATATACTGAGAGGCCAATGTCAAAATACACAGACTCGTGAACAGGGTTCGACAGGACGTTCGTGAAATTACACCACTTATTGCCCGAACCGCCCGTTTCTGAGCAAAAAATCTCCTATTAAAATGGGAAGAGTTACCCCAAAATATAATACTATACGACATTAGGTAACAGAAGAAATACTGAATTTAATTGATGAAAGGAGAAAATATAAAAATGCAGCAAATGAAGCAGGCAAAAAGAAATACAAACGTCTCAAAAATGAGATCGACAGGAAGTGCAAAATGGCTAAGCAGGGATGGCTAGAACCGAGCGGGGTGGCGCAGTGGTTAGACACTGGACTCGCATTCGGGAGGACGACGGTTCAATCCCGCGTCCGGCCATCCTGATTTAGGTTTTCCGTGATTTCCCTAAATCACTCCAGGCAAATGTCGGGATGATTCCTCTGAAAGGGCACGGTCGACTTCCTTCCCAATCCTTCCCTAATCTGATGAGACCGATGACCACGCTGTCTGGTCTCCTACCCCAAACCAACCAACCAACCAAGGGATGGCTAGAGGACAAATGTAAGGATGTAGAGGCCTATCTCACTAGGGGTAAGATAGATACTGCCTACAGGAAAATTAAAGAGCCCTTTGTCAGCAATGTTGACTGGAATACTCTCTTTCAAATTCTAAAGGTGGCAGGGGTAAAATACAGGGAGCAAAAGGCTATTTACAAATTGGACAGAAAGCAGATGGCAGTTATAAGAGTCGAGGGACATGAAAGGGAAGCAGTGGTTGGGAAGGGAGTGAGACAGGGTTAGGGTTGTAGTCTCTCCCCGATGTTGTTCAATCTGTATATTGAGCAAGCAGTGAAGGAAACAAAGGAAAAATTCGGAGTAGGTATTAAAATCCATGGAGAAGAAATAAACACTTTGAGGTTCGCCGATGACATTGTAATTCTGTCAGAGACAGCAAAGGACTTGGAAGAGCAGTTGAACGGGATGGATAGTGTCTTGAAAGGAGTATATGAGATGAACATCAACAAAAGCAAAACGAGGATAATGGAATGTAGTCGAATTAAGTTGAATGATGCTGAGAGAATTAGATTAGGAAATGAGACACTTAAAGTAGTAAAGGAGTTTTGCTATTTGGGGAGCAAAATAACTGATGATGGTCGAAGTAGAGAGGATATAAAATGTAGACTGGCAATGGCAAGGAAAGAGTTTCTGAAGAAGAGAAATTTGTTAACATCCAGTATAGATTTAAGTGTCAGGAAGTCATTTCTGAAAGTATTTGTATGGAGTGTAGCCATGTATGGAAGTGAAACATGGACGATAAATTGTTTGGACAAGAAGACAATAGAAGCTTTCGAAATGTGGTGCTACAGAAGAATGCTGAAGATTAGATGGGTAGATCACATAACTAATGAGGAGGTATTGAATAGGATTGGGGAGAAGAGAAGTTTGTGGCGCAACTTGACCAGAAGAAGGGATCGGTTGGTAGGACATGTTCTGAGGCATCAAGGGATCACCAATTTAGTGTTGGAGGGCAGCGTGGAGGGTAAAAATCGTAGAGGGAGACCAAGAGATGAATACACTAAGCAGATTCAGAAGGATGTAGATTGCAGTAGCTACTGAGAGATGAAGCTTGCACAGGATAGAGTAGCATGGAGAGCTGCTTCAAACCAGTGTCAGGACTGAAGACCACAACAACAACGACATAAGCGAATGAAAATCGGCAAAGTAGACAAATTTTCGGTGTCGAACGATAGCTCACTTTAAATACCGTCCGAATAGTAAAAATGGCAGTATTAAGTCTTTGAACAAGACCCTGAACGTGGGCTTTCCACGACAGCTTACTATCTATCTGAACACTTAGAAATTTGAACTGTTCTGTTTCACTAATCATATGCCCGTTCTGTGAAATTAAAACGTCAGGTTTTGTTGAATTGTATGTTAGAAGCTGTAAAAACTGAGTCTTACTGTGATTTAGCCGGCCGGAGTGGCCGAGCGGTTCTAGGCGCTACAGTCTGGATCCGCGCGCCCGCTACGGTCGCAGGTTCGAATCCTGCCTCGGGGATGGATGTGTGTGATGTCCTTAGGTTAGTTAGGTTTAAGTAGTTCTAAGCTCTAGGGGACTGATGACCTCAGCAGTTAAGTCCCATAGTGCTCAGAGCCAGTTTTTTTGTGATTTAGCGTTTGTTTCTTTTCTACAGGCCATGAACTTAGATCATGTATTGCACTATTTGAAACCGAGTCAATGTTGCACACAACATCCTTTACTACCAAGGTAGTGTTGTCAGCAAACAGAAACGTTTTAGAGTTACCCTTAATACTAGAGGGCATATGATTTACATAAATAAGGAACAGGAGTGGCCCCAACACTGATCCCTGGGGCACCCTCCACATGACCTTATCCCCCTCAGCCATTATCAACATTGTGAATAATGACATTTTGCTTTCTGTTGCCAAAGTAAGAGGTAAACATATTGTGAGCTATACCCCGTATTCTGTAATGATCCAACTTCAGGAGCAATATTTTGTGATCAACACAATCAAATGCCTTAGTTAAATCAAAAAATATGCCGAGCGTTGGAAATCTTTTGTTTAACCCATCCAGTACCTCACAGAGAAAAGAGGATACAGCATTTACAGTTGTTAAACAACTTCCAAAGCCGATCTGTACATTTGATAACAAATCGTGTGATATAAAATGATCCATTATCCTTACACAGCCTTTTCAATAACTTTTGCAAACACTGGTGGCATAGAAATAGGTCTAAAATTATCTACATTATCCCTTTCTCCCTTTTTATAAAGCGGCTTTACTACTGAATAATCATTTAGGAAACCGACCATTCCTAAAGGAAAACTTGCAAATAAGGCTAAATACAGGGCTAACATGTGTAGCACAGTACTTTAATATTCCGCTAGACACTCCATCATAACCATGAGAGTCCTTAGTCTTCAGTGATTTAATTATAAACTCAATCTCCCTCTTGTCTGTATCACAGAGGAGTATTTCAGACATCAATCTCGGAAACTAAATTTTTATGTAATTCGCCAGCAAAGCTCAGAAAATAATTGTTAAATACTGTACATGTATCTGATTTATCAGTAACAGAAATATTTTTACTGCGAACTGACTTTAGATCGTCGACCTTGTGCTGCTGACCAGGCACTTCCTTGACAACTTAATTTTGCCCAGTGAATTCTATTTGCATTCAACATACTCTTTGCTATCCTAATAACATTTTTAAGTACCTTACAGTACTGTTCGTAATGGGCTACTGTAGTTTCATTGTGACTACTTCTAACATTTTGACATCATTCCCCCTTTGTTCTACAAGATATCCTTATCTCACTAGTCAGCCACCTAGGCTGCCTATTACTGCTAGTACCAAATTTAGAACGTTCTAATGGAAAGCAGCTCTCAAAGAGCATGAGAAATGTGTTTAAAAAAAGCATTATATTTATCGCCTAAGTTATCGGCACTATAAACATCCTGTCACTCTTGTTCCTTGGCAAGGTTAAAAAAGCTCTCTGTTGCTGTTGGATTAACTTTCCTACATTGTTTGTAATTAAATATGACATTTGTTTGAGGACTAAAGCCTTTCAGTGTTAAAATTTGTGCATCGTTCTGAAAGGCCATTAACCCTTTTACTGACAGAATTCCCATGTAGCAAAGAAGAATGAATAAAAATATTGCCTATGGCTGTGCCACTGTTCCCCTGCACCCTAGTTGGAAAAAACACAGTCTGCATCAGTTCATATGAATTTATGAGATTTACCAACATCCTTTATCTTGCATCATCTTATACAAAATTAATATTGAAGTCACCACTTATAACTAATTTCTGGTACTTCCTACAAAGTGAACCAAGAACCCTCTCTAACTTGAGCAGAAATGCTCTGAAGTCAGAGTCAGGCGACCTATAAATAACAACAATTAGAAGTTTGGTTTCACTAAACTCAAATGCCCTTGCACAACATTCAAATATCTGTTCAGTGCAATGCCGTGATAGGTCTATGGACTCAAATGGAATACTTTTTTTTATGTACATAGCCACTCCCCCACCCGTCAAGGAACTCCTTGAGAAACAGCCAGCTAATCTGTATCGTGATAAAGGAAGCTTCTGAATTGTCAAATTATTTAAGTGGTGCTCTGATATGCCAATAATTTCAGAGTCAACATCTATAAGCAGTTCACTAACTTTATCTCAATATGCTTATTCCTTCTCCACTTGGAAACATTACATCCTCAGAAGGTGAGCCCTTAGTTAGAGAGACTTCCTTTAAGCAGGTATACCTATCAGCTGACTCGAATCTAAAAAAGGTGCACCTGTAACACCAACTACTACAGGAATTTTTCCATGAGTGATCCCATCACCACCACCAACTACACTGTCACCTATAGCTTAGCCAGCCTCCCCTTCCCATACCTATTGAGCTGCAGGCCATGCCTAGCGAATCCCGATCTACTGATAGACCCAACTGGGACCATTGAGATGTGACCCATGCCCTCTGCCATCAGCGCCCTTCCCAGCTCCTTGTTAACGTGCCAGCAGGCGCATTAAGGTGATGCCGATCATGACGCTGAAACATCTGCATGAAATGCACATTAGTGCCACCAGTTTGAGTAGCTATTTTGACCAGGTCACCGCTTAAATCATATTCTCCGTCCCTATCAAGACTGTTCCGTGCTCCACTCACTATCACTACCTGATCCTCCTTCGTAAAATTCCTACATAACTCCCCTATGCTGTCAGTCACATGAGCCAACCTTGCACTAGGCTTCACAATGCTGGTGACCTGGTATTCACTCCCTAACACTTCCTGCAACTGGTGGCCCACATCTCTACCATGAGAACTACCTAGCAGCAGAACCTTCTTCTTTCCGTTAGACTTTGCAACTGACCTAGACGTGCTAATTGATGAGGACTGCAGCATGTCCGCTACATCTACAGCTACACGAGGCTCCTCTCCACTCAACTCTGACAGTTGGCCAAATGTATTGCATATACGCAAACTCTAACTGTCTGAATACCTGCTCTTCCTAGCTGCCTTCTTGTCAATTGACAGTTCCCATTCCCCACCACCCTTCGTCCTCCTCAACCTACCTAGTTCCTCCTTTGCGAGTTGTAACTGCACCTGAAGGGCACAGATCTTACGCTCCTGCTCCTCTATCAACTTATTTCTGCAACAGATTCTGCATTCCCACAAGAGGATCTCGCTAGAATGCCCAATGGCTTCCCCACTGCATTCCCCCCAATGAAAATACTTTGAACAAATTCCACATCGTAACGGACTACTCACAAACCTACGAAAAAGCCCACATTTCTCACTCATAGTAAAATTTTACAGTTACTGAAAAAATCTATACTTACACGTTACCAAAGTTCAGTTATACCAGTAGAACTATTTATAGAACTAACAATGGCGGTCTCGAAATTCTCTGTCTACTAAGAAAGCAACTACCTGTATTAATACTAGTACATCACAGCTAATACCAATACCAACAAAACTTCACAAAATTATTAGTTAAAACCAACAAATTCAAACGGCCACTGTAACACTAATCGAAGTTAAAACACTGGTTGAAAATTTTACTGGAATGTTTCACTAGAAACAATAAGATACGTCAGTTGAAAACTAAAGCACTGAATTTATTAAACGACTTAACCGCACAGAAACTCTAAAAAACACAGCGATCGAACGTTATTAAATCGTTATTTCGCCACAAACGGCAAGAAATATTGCTGAAAACCATTAGATTTAATGACTGTATATCAGTGCTCAAATAAGTTTGACAGTACCTAGCTTTATAACCCCTACAGCTGCAGTGTACGCCGAAAAATGCAAACACACTACTGAGGCGTGAGACTTAGACGAACGACGTAAGAACACTCACGAATAATAGACCACTCCAGTCAGTAACACAGTTACGTCAGTTGAAAACTAAAGCACTGAATTTATTAAACGACTTAACCACACAGAAACTCTAAAAAACACAGCGATCGAACGTTATTAAATCGTTATTTCGCCACAAACGGCAAGAAATATTGCTGAAAACCATTAGATTTAATGACTGTATATCAGTGCTCAAATAAGTTTGACAGTACCTAGCTTTATAACCCCTACAGCTGCAGTGTACGCCGAAAAATGCAAACACACTACTGAGGCGTGAGACTTAGACGAACGACGTAAGAACACTCACGAATAATAGACCACTCCAGTCAGTAACACAGGAAGAAAGATTGACAATGAAAATCCACTAATAAGATACTTTTACAGCAAATATCAACACAAATAAACTTTAAAATAAGTAACTGAAGACTAAAACTTTACAAAATATTGACCAGATATTTCAACAGCAGTCCAGCACACGCGACGTCACACCAAGGATCTGTTTTGTTCCGCAATTGAAACTTGACGAGATAATTTCGTGAATGTGCATACGCAATTCCATCAATGGATTGCATCACGCAACGTTTTTTGTTAACGTCAGACTACGAGTCTGGCTGCTACGGTCGCAGGTTCGAATCCTGCTTCGGGCATGGATATGTGTGATGTCCTTAGGTTAGTTAGGATTAAGTAGTTCTAGGTTTTAGGGGCTGATGACCTCAGCTGTTAAGTCCCATAGTGCTCAGAGCCATTTGAACCATTTGAAATCTGATATGCGTTGTCATAGTGGAGCTGGTAGCAACACTCTTACGCGACTGACGTGAAATTCGAATAGCTGTCATCTTTCAGATGTAGCAACACGCCTACGGACTTTTGTTCATATCGCACAACTCCTTCTTGGTGTTGCAACTTTTTTTCCGATAGTGTATTTATAAAATTTATGTCGACCAGTCCCTTTACGCTACAACCTGTAGCCACTTGAGAACTCAGATGAGTCTGATAGGTGGAACTGCGCAGCGACCCCTTCACCCAGCACGCACTGTGCTGCGCCGGCGGCCACGTGTGTCGGCGGGCTATTGATTGGCAGGCGGCGCGCTGCCGCGCTGTTTTGAAGCCACAATGCGTGTCAGCCGCACGCGGTCGCTCCGCCTGCTGGAGAGCCCTCCAGGTTCACCTCTGGCCTGCCCTGCTCGCTGCTCCACCGGCTGGACGGCCCTCGCCGTGGAGTCAGCGCCGCAAGCCGGGTGCGCTGATCATCCACGTGCTGCGGCCTATGTTGTACCCGTAAAGAAACATCTACCAAAACACTAGACGCTGCTACTGCACTGACGCCGACTGCGCCGGCTGATCAGATGCTGAATATATGACATCGCCCACGGTTTTCAAGATATTATCAGTCCTACAACGAACGCTATAAAAAAATACATGGAAGTCACTGGTTGCTTGGTGATGCATATAGATTTTTGCATTTTCGGATTAATATGAAAAAATCCATAAAGAACAAGAAATAATACATAGGGCGTCATAGTACACTACTGGCCACTAAAAATGCTACACCACGAAGATGACGTGCTACAGACGGGAAATTTAACTGACAGGAAGAAGATGCTGTGGTATGCAAATGATTATCTTTTCAAAGCATTCACACAAGGTTGGCGCCGGTGGCGACACCTATAATGTGCTGACATGAGGAAAGTTTCCAACCGATTTCTCATACACAAACTGCAGCTGAACGGCGTCGCCTGGTGAAACGTTGTTGTCATGCCTCGTGTAAGGAGGAGAAACGCGTACTATCACGTTTCTGACTTCGATAAAGGTCCGATTGTAGCCCATCGCGATTCCAGTTTATCGTATTGTGACATTGCTGCTCGCGTTGGTCGAGGTCCAATGACTGTTAACTGAATATGGAATCGGTGGGTTCAGGACGGTAATACGGAACGCCGTGCAGGATCCCAACGGCCTCGTATCACTAGCAGTCGAGATGACACGCATCTTATCCGCATGGCTGTAACGAATCGTGCAGCCACGTCTCGATCCCTGAGTCAACAGATGGGGACGTTTGCAAGACAACAACCATCTGCACAAAGAGTTCGACGACGTTTGCAGCATCATGGACTATCAGCTCGGAGACCGTGGCTGCGATTACCCTTGAGGCTGCCTCACAGACAGGAGCGCCTGCGATGGTATACTCAACGACGAACGTGGGTGCACGAATGGTAAATCGTCATTTTTTTGGATGAATCCAGGTTCTGTTTGCAGCATCATTATGGTCGCATCCGTGTTTGGCGACATCGCTGTGAATGCACATTGGAAGCGTGAATTCGTCATCGCCATACTGGCGTATCACCTAGCGTGACGGTATAGGGGGCCATTGGTTACACGTCTCGGTCACCTCTTGTTCGCATTGACGGTACTTTGAACAGTGGACTTTATATTTCAGATGTGCTACGACCCGTGACTGTACTCTTCATTCGATCCCTTCGAAACCCTACATTTCAGCAGGATAATCCACGACCACATGTTGCAAGTTCTGTACCGGCCTTTCTGGATACAGAAAATGTTCGACTGCTGCCCTGGCCAGCACATTCTCCAGATCTCTCACCAACTGAAAACGTCTGGGCAATGGTGGTCGAGCAACTGGCTCGTCACAATACTCCAGTCACTACTCTTGATGAACTGTGGTATAGTGTTGAAGCTGCATGGGCAGCTGTACCTGCACACGCCATCCAAGCTCTGTTTGACTCAATGCCTAGGCGTATCAAGACCGTTATTACGGCCAGAGGTGGTTGTTCTGGGTACTGATTTCTCAGGATCTATTCACCAAAATTGCGTGAAATTGTAATCACATGTCAGTTCTAGTGTAATATATTTGTCCAATGAATACCCGTTTATCATCTGCATTTCTTCTTGGTGTAGCAATTTTAATGGCCAGTAGTGTAGTTAACTGACGACTAAGCATAAAGAGTAAATAAATCAAAGTAGAACATGAAGACGCACCAGTGTAAAGGAGATCACGTCATACATAGGTATGGAGTCAGATATCTTATGTGTAAGACTGAATCATTACGGCGGCTGTGCCATCCAGGAAGATTAGGCTACCAGGTGGCAATACTGGTGAACATTAGTACTTGAGACATAATCATAATTATTATAGTCCCATGAAAACTGACAAAGGTACTGACTGGAGTTCAAGAGCAATTACATTACATCAAAAACCACAAAATTACAACTGTCTTAAACAGAAAAGTCAAGTCTCCTGCTGCATGGGAGGGTAGGGTAGCCAATAAGAGACCACCTGCTAAAGGAAGGAGAGGCCAATCTACGGGTCGACACGATGAATAAGCTTTTTATTACAAGACAATTAAAATTAAAATAGGTGTACATACACTAATCGCCTGTGCATAGTATTAGACACAAGGAACACATTAATAATTTTTTAAATATTCTTACGACGTAGCCTTATAAGCAATATTGGTTATTAATGTGAAATGACACCATCAGAGCTACAGCTCGCGATATCAGTGATATAAAGTAAACATACAACCGTACGTGAGCCAATACATCCAGGAGAAGGACATAGAAGCTTGAGAGTGGGCGGAGAGGGGGACAGCAGGTCTTTCGGGGAGGAAATTTACAAATGATACACGTAAAATAAAACCCAAATATAGTAACACATATGGCGAAAATTCCAGTAACATGACCATAATTTCGTGTAAAGAGGGTAACCCTATAGGATAAAAAACCATTGGATTAAATATTTAAATAGAAACAGTGCAACGTACTTTGCAATACTGGTAATTCATGTAAACTAACAACATTATATCACGGCGCACAATTACAATGCTAAAGTATATGAACGTTACTTATAGTTAGTGCATACCTACGTAGCGTTTTTCCGTAAGTTTAAAACACAATAGATATACATAACATAGACTTAAGTCATCAATAAATCAATAATATTTTCGCCTTCACTGTTGACAAGAGTCTGCGAACGCTGGAGAAACTTTTAGATTCCTCAACCGTAGAACTCACGTGGTCTTGAGACGAAGACCTCATCGAACCATGTTCGGAGTGCATTTTCATCCGAGAAGGAAATTCCTTGAAGGTTGAACGATATAGAGTGGAAAAGTTGAAAATCTCAGGGCGCAAGATCAAGTAAAGAAGGAGGGTGCGGAATGACTTCCCAGCCCAGCTGCTGTGTAGTGTTCTTTGTCAGTCTAGCACAGTGGGCTGCCTTCATCTTCGAGTTACATCACTTCACTCAGTCTTCCTGGTCGTTGCTCTTGGACGGCGTGTGCAAGACGTCTCAGTTGGTGACAAGAAATGTCAGCAGCGGTCGTTACACCACGGGGAGGCAATTCGTAGTACACTACATCGTTGCTGTTTCACCAGATGCATAACTGATTGCCGGCCGAGGTGGCCGAGCGGTTCTAGGCGCTACAGTCTGGAACCGTGGGACCGCTACGGTCGCAGGTTCGAATCCTGTCTCGGGCATGGGTGTGTGTGATGTCCTTAGACTAGTTAGATTTAAGTAGTTCTAAGGGGACTGATGACCTCAGAAGTTAAGTCCGATAGTGCTCAGAGCCATTTGAACCATAACTGTTTCGTTTGTGGATGCAAGCAGGTTTTCGTACAAGGAGTTGCTGCTTTGTTTTGGCTCAACCATTCCTTTCTTTCGCTTATGTTAGCATAAAAGACACCATTTCTCGTCACCAGTAACGATACAGTATAGGAATGGCCAGTGTTCGCGAACCAATTGCTGACGAGTAAGCAGAAATGCATATATGGCCACCTGGCTTACATCATGCGGAATCTATACAACCGATTTTTGAACCTTCCACTCTTCCTGAAAGGGAAGAGTCACTAATGTCAAAACGACCTTCCTTGAAAACGAAAACTATTTTCTTCCCGTGCTCTGTCAATGGCATTATCCCCAAAGGCGACGCAAATGTTTCTGGCTACCTCCTTTGAGAAGAATATGTCGGAAATGTTCCGATTTCTCCACGTGTTGCTCCGCTCACTACCTCCAAGTGACAAAATGACAATATGTAAACTCAAACAGCAACATTGAACCACGTACACACATGACACTCTATAAATAAACCTATCGCAACAGGAATATCAACACACCAAACAAAATCGCTACAAATTTACGCACCAACATAATATATTTTAATAAGTTTATGTATCTCAATACGATGGCTGTATGTTTTGCATTTTAGATGAAGAATATGATGATATCCATTCCTCTCTGATCCCTACTGTCCTTGACAAAACTAATATTGTCGAAGTTGTGCTATAGCCATGCTGTGTCGTTTTTATAACTATTCGTAATGTTTGACACTTACAATGCGTACTTCGATTTCTACTTCCAATATGTCGAAATACTGTTTTATAACGCTTACTTTATACGTACCACTTTGATGGTGTAACACATGTTTTATTAAGCTACTAGCTGACAAACCCGGCATTGCTCAGGTATTTATTCTGCAAATTTTCAGTTAGAAACAAAAAAAAACTGTGACTCCAGTGAACTATCGAAACAATTTCATTTCTATGTATTCGTGAAGACACCTTTGAAATTACGTACGATGAGATGTGCACAATGTACTCATGTATATCCAAATTAAAAACTTGATAGCGGACAGTTTCTGTGTGCTGGGTGCAGCTGCTTCGGGTATCCACAACGTGTTTTGTGATCGCCCCTATGGCACCGCCTCTTCAGACATCTATAGATGGCTATTATTTTCGTCTAAAGCATTTTGCACTTTGTGGTTGAAAGTTGTCGAAAGCGCTGCCACATGTCAGGGATTTCCTTACAGTTGACACGACTGTAGGAGTTTCTTTGTAGCAAATAATAAATATATTAAAACTTCATGAATGATATGGCATTCCTTCACGCATCTCAGGGTTTGGCAGCATATCTCTTGAATTATGTATCGAACATTGATGTATTTGTTCAGGTACATTCAGCAGCATATGTGAATAGTGTCAGCGAAATATGTTGCGAATGGAGTTAGTAGCACATCCTTACTAATATCATAAATGCGAAAGTAACTCTGTCTGTTGCCGTTTCACGACTAAACTGCTGAACCGATTTCGATGAAATTTGATATGGAGATAGCTTGAACGTTGAGGAAGAACATATGCTACTTTACAAAGTGCGTAGTGCAACATATTCAAATTTGAAGAATGCAACTCGAAATATGAAACAGTAATTAGTGTTTGAAAAACGTATTTGCTCTTTGACTTTTGAACTTTATCAACTTTGTGAAAAAACTTTTATTTTTATAATTTGTGAGTAATACGATTCAGTGTAATGAATAGAATGCTTATGCAGTCCTCTACGTGTTTAATCCATACTTCCATACTAATATCAGTCGCAAGCCTGTCGCATTTTGGCCGCTAAGCGTCGCATATCGCTCTCAGTTTATGATTCTGATCAACAGCTCGCCGTCATGGGAACCTAGGTTCGATTCCAGGCCACTTTGGAACTTTCTTTCTGCCTCCGACTAGGTGGGTGTGTTGTTATCATCATTTCATCGTCATCGAAACGCAAGTGGTCGAAGTGGGGCCAAATAAAAAGACTTTCATAAAGCGCTAAAACGTCCCACACAGGGTCTCCCGGCCAATTAAGCCATACGCACACTTCATTCATTCTACTTATATGCGAGAGCAGCCGCGGCTAACAGCTAGTTAGTAATAAATTTAAACGTCATGCATGATGCGACACTTCCTCACACATGTCAGTATTTAAGGCGTCATATCTCCGGAGGTATCTGTAGTACCATGTTATACTTTTGTAGATGCATTTAGAGACATATGTGAATACTGTCTGCGAAATTTATTGCGAATACAGTTCGTAGTAAAGAAGTTATACATTTAAACGCCTTGCATGATGCGATAGCTTTTCACACAGCTAAATATTTATGATGTTATATCTCCTTATCTATGTTATATAGGTAGTTGGTAACCAATACCCCCAACCTCAGCGATTGTTGCCAATTATAAAATTGAATTGTTCTTGGTGGCACATCAACAACCATGTAATGTACATTGTTTCTGAGGTGGTGGTTGTTGGGATATTTAAGGGGGACTAAACAGCTAAGGTCATCAGTCCCCATTGTTTCTGGTATCAGCCTGCAATGCAGATGTATTATTCCAGGTTTGGATGAACATATGTAATGATTTTTTCGATTGTATGCCAAGTGCATAAGGCATATAGCGTAATGTTTCTGAATATGTGAGTAAGAGTCCCTATGTTGAATTTAAACGCAATTACAGTCATAGTTAATGATATGTCATAGTTTATATATTTTATTGTAATACTCGTCCCTGTTCATATATTTTTGTAGGTGTAGGAAAATGACTTAAAGTGAAAATTGCCCGGTCACACAACAAGTAAACGATTACTATACAGCTTGATATGAACAATGTTTTCTTTCACAAAATTCTTCGATGCTATCGATGGACATACGAACAGAAATTATTACAGCTGTTTTTGAAATCATTTACCTTTTCACTGGAAGGAAGAAATCGATTACTCTGAAATGCCAGACCCGCAAAAAATAAAATTGTTTTACGAAGATATACTCAGAAGTTTCATATTGAGGAGTAGAGAGAAGAGTGTCCATGTCTCCATAATGAGGTTGCAAGTGTTGATACAATTTTTCGATCAACATATGTGGGTGAATGGTTTTCTTCGATTATGTAACTAATTGAGACAGAGTTACATGACACCTCCAATGACAAAAATTTGCAAAATTCATCGTGTCTGTCCATATGCCGACAGTCTGTAGCAGACATGAATTTCGTAATGTCTTCAACGTGCCAAAATTAACTAAAACAATGAAATTTTTTGTTCGTTTGTGATCTCTGTTGTTATAAAATACAAAACCAAGCCACTTACAAGATTCTCAGTGTTCCTTGCACGATTGCATTGCCATCTAAATTCGGCGTGTTCACAGTTTCCCCCTACTCCCACTCCGACGCTTAGCGTGGTAGGGAGGGAAGTGCGCAGCCAAGGGACAGAACTCCACCTAAGAGCGAGAGCACTTCACATTCCTGGCCTTTCTGAGCCAAATTAAACTAAATCCGTGTAGCAGTAACTTAGTAAAAGGAACTCTCCCTTTTATGATCATGGTGTCATGAGCTCTTATTTCAGTAACCTTTCAAATGGCTCTGAGCACTATGGGACTTAACATCTGTGGTCATCAGTCCCCTAGAACTTAGAACTACTTAAACCTAACTAACCTAAGGACACCACACACATCCATGCCCGAGGCAGGATTCGAACCTGCGACCGTAGCAGTCGCGCGGTTCCGGACTGAGCGCCTTAACCGTGAGACCACCGCGGCCGGCTCAGTAACCTTTGTAGCGGTACTTGATAGCTCAAAGTTCACTGTCATGGTCTCCCTTAGAGTACCATATTCAAAAGGCCAAAACAAGATCTTAGAGCTGAATTTTTGTAAAATAATTAAATATATGTTTAAATACTACACGAACTTTTGCTACATTTCTCCTGTCTTTGAAGTACCAGTTTTGGCTAGTTTTATATATTAGGAGACTCACCATCATCTGTCTGTGCCTGGTACGTCCAGAAGAGTGATCCGAGAGCAGCGTCAAATATTAGTAAAGTTAATGTTACTTTGCTTTGAGCCTCCGAAAATGCAACACCAGTCTTACAGATACTGAAGGGTTTCCATGGGTCGATAAGCCGCAGAATGCGTTGCAGGTTGCTAAGAAACTTCGTAAAGAGTAATTTTCAATCAAGCCGATCCTGAAGATAGGATTTTGTTGAAATAACAGCAATTTTAACTATATTTTTGCAGCTGGAGAACCTTGCTAATTTTTATTTATTTCGACTCACATACAATGTATTGTTTATAATTAGCAGGTATAGTTAATGTAAATTAGCTTATCAAGTACGTAAATATCTTTCCAAGATGCGCTTCATGAAGTGCACTAAATAAATAGCATTCCAGCAGAGGGCCAACAAATATTACTGCAAACAGTATTGTACAATATCTGCCTCTTTTGTGCTTGCCTCCTCAACCATTCCACATATACATCGGTCCCTGTAGGGACAGCTCAGCTAATTTATTTCATGATTCGCCTGCTCACGTATTAATATAACCTTGTGGCACTATTTGTCTCCATCTTTGTTCCTATTTGCTCTGTTTAACAACCATTCTACTATTCTGCTTTAGTGAGGCAGCGGAACAACAGAAACCTAAGTGGCAGTAGGCATACGTAACTTTATAAAACAGTTCCTCACAAATATGAACCAGTATTTTACACCTGCGTCTCTCAGTCGTAATTTCATGATAACACATAAAATAAAAACGTCGTTTTAGTGTATCGACAGTTGATTAGTAGTTTAAAATGTGTTAAAAGTTTCAACTATTCTACTATTTCCAGACCAGTTTCGTGCAAGAAATTTCCCTGAATTTTTGTATTTCAGCTTTGAGCCTATTACATGTGTAAACTCACTATTCGCTTTTGTGTTTGATGGTTTCCTTGAACCTAGTGCTTACATTAATGTTTAATTTGGGGAATTAGCCCCCATATGCTCGTTAAGAAAACGTTGCGTGTACCCCTTTTGCATGCTGAAAAATGAACAATTCGAATAAAAATAAAAATCTGTTGTTCCTTGACATATCTTCAAACGTTATCCTAGAAAAAATTACGAAGAGCCCTTTAACTGTTTTCATATAGTACATACTTTGTGGATGCTTTCTTCCCGGATGAATATTTGGTTATTCCTGTTTTGCACAATCATGTGTCTCAACTAAGAGATGTCTTTTCGACACATCCTTTTCTACCTTTTACAGGCTGTCTTAGCACATTATTCTAGTTTAAGTCAAGCTTCGTAGAGAATTTTCATGTTGTGTCCTTTCTTCGACAGTGGAGGTTCTGGAAAATAATTTGTAGTAAAAAAGGTTCAGACTGTATGCATTATGATTTAATTTGTTTCCGCGTTCAGGCCGATGTTTACCGATCTCATAGGATGGGTACACACATTACGGAAATCAGAGGAAATTGATACTTTAATGGGGCACGCTTAATGCGCAGATCGCTTATCGAGGGTCTCCATAATCGACCTACCTTCGGGGTATACATTGGGCAGGACACTAGTAACGTCGCACAATGGAAATGAGATTCGAGATTTATTAATAAATCGTATGGCTTAAATAAATGATAACTACCTAATTAAATTACGTACTATTTCAAAGTCTACAATAACATTTTACCATATCTCACTTAAACGAATGTTGTCCTTAAATATATCACTGATGCCTTCTTCCGTTTCCATATCGTATAAAATGCACTTGGAAAAAAAATGCTGTCGAAAATTGATTTTTGATTTCAAAAAACATGCAGTCAGGTCAAATACTCGTAAGACGTACTTGGGACCGTGAGTGGCTTATCGCGCCATACAGAAAACGTCTGCATTGCGACGTCGACTACAAACTTCTTTTGGAGCTCAATTCATTTTAGTAACTTCCCTTTTGATTGTTATAAAAATAGCATTGACAAAAAAATGGCATAGAACACTTCTGGTGTAGATTCAAACTCTTTTCCCGAAAGAAAACAAAGCTTGACTGTCAAATTAAAATGTAACAAATTTCTACCACCGTTGCATTTATGACTGATTAGTTAATACAAATTTTTCATTTCAACACAGTGTTCTCGCAGGTAGACGTAGATTCTTCTAAGAAAATACTTAAAGATGTTTACCTTTGCGTCTGTTACATATAACATAGCTACGAAAGAAGAGGTCTTAGTATGGGCTGGTCACTGGTGACATGTCATCAGCAGATGAACCTGCTGGTGGACGGTACCGCTGTATCTCACCTTTGTTTTAGCAAAATGTTGTAGACTTCGCATCTGAACAAGCATATATCCTACTAAACGCCAACCGATAAAGGGAAATGAAGATAAAATATTGTCGCATTTTCTCATGTTAATGCTATTTCAAATTACAGAAGTTACTGTCCACTAGCTAGACCGTGCATACGCGGTTCCCGAGGACCCAGATTACATTTCGTGAACTGTGAATACCCCCTGTAACGAAAACGTATAAATTTAGGGAAAACAATAGACTTAGAGAACCCCAAGGGAAAATCTAGAGATTTCAACCCCACTTCTCCAAATCATCCAACTCTCATTAATTAATTGCGTTGTCCACCTACGTAAATTAGTGATCAGAAAGGGTTCGATTTTCGGCCGAGTCGGAGATTCTATTCATTCGGGGAGTGGGTGTCGCGTTGCCCTGATTATCATTTCACCATCAACGACGGGCACGTTGCTGAAGTGGCGTCATATTAACACACTCGCAGTAGGAGGCCGAAAAACTCTAGATGAGTTCTACCGATCAGGAATGCCATACGATCATTTCATTTCATTAACTGTGTTATGTGTGGTTCAGGAGAATAGATTCCTAACAACTTAAAGGGAGAAGAAAAGATTTCTTATTCGTATGGTTCTTTCTAATAGGAAGATCAAGAGTCGTATATCTACTAGGCATAACACATAACGGACAACGGAAGGATGACATAAAAAGCAGACTAACACCGGCAAAGCGGGTGTTTCTAGTCAAGAGAAGTCTATTAGTGTCAAACGTAGGACTTAATGTAAGGAAGAAATTTCTGAGACTTTTATGGTAGTTAATTGCGAACTGTGGGAAAATTGGAAGAGAAGAGAGTTGAAACGTTTGAGATGCGGAGCTACAGAAATATGTTGAAAATTGGATGGACTGGTGAGGTGAGCAATGAGTAGGTTCCCTGCAGATTCGGGGAAGAAAGGAGTGTAAGGAAAACATTGACAAGTATAAGGGAGAGGATGATTGTGTCTGTGTTCAGACACAGTGAATAACTTTCATGGTGCAATAAAGACCTGTCGAGGATAAAAAGTGCAGGGAAAGACTGGGATTGGAATCTATCCAGGAAATAATTAAAGAGGTAGCGTGCAAGTGCCACTCTGAGGTGGAGAAGTTGGCACAAGAGAGGAATTCGTAGTGGGCAGTATCAAACCAGTCTGCTGACTGATGAGTAAAAACATGTGCCAAATTTGGTGTATTTATTTCAAGTTATTGGGAATAGTGCTCATTTTTACTGTCTCACATTTCCACCCCTAAGGAAACCAACAAAATCGTAGACCTAGGATATAGTTCACAAGTCATATATGCAACGAGTGTTGTTGGTCTAGTTCCAGAGATTCCAAACTTATTCTACTTACTTCACACAGTATAATGTATGTGTACAAACTAGGCTTATATTTGCGGAGTTTTAACTTTCAGTACTAGAGCTGCCTCTATCGCACAGTATATTTTTCTAGGTAGCAAGCGAAATGGGTACGAAGTTTAATTTATATTTCCTCAGGCTCACCTTGGAACTAACCCACAAAATCCACCTACATACTTATTCGTACACCCATATCCATCCATTCACAAATTGGAGATAGTCAAATGACAACGCGACAAACAGAAAAAAGTAAGAAAACTGTTTATTATTTCCAAAATAATCGTCATAACTGACCAAGGAAAAGGGGATTTATTGGGCAGGGATGGGAGGGGGGGGAGGGGGAGGGAGAACGGACGAAGAGGCTCAGCGGACACTTTATGCCCTTCTATCGAAAATATTTTAGTACAGTCAGTTCTTTTATATTTTA
This sequence comes from Schistocerca serialis cubense, assembly GCF_023864345.2. Taxonomy (NCBI): domain Eukaryota; kingdom Metazoa; phylum Arthropoda; class Insecta; order Orthoptera; family Acrididae; genus Schistocerca; species Schistocerca serialis. The sequence goes on from NC_064642.1 coordinate 720,335,033, forward strand.
ATATTTTGAATCAAATATTTACTGTTTCACTGAATTCTTCTACCAGAAATGTCTAAAAAATTTCAGTTAAACTTAACATAAAATTTAAGTCTTAGTGGTAGATGTAACTTTTTCCAGTAAATGTCATATTCAGTATTTTCACGTTCGGGACCTTATTTTCATATCAATATTTCTTAAAATGTATGTTGTGACTTAAAATCTACAGGGTGTAAATTTTAAGTTGACAAACCAGAATAACTCGAAAAATAAGCTTCACATGAAAAAATGTGTAGAATCCAAAGTTGATTATTTTCGAGGGGAACATCTGCTGGTGCTAAAATTAGCCCCCCACCACAGCCCCCTGGGGGTGGGGTGGGAAGCAACTTTAAAATTTCAAGTGGGAATCCCCATTTTTTGCAGAATCAGATTCTACATAAAAACTGCGTACATTTTGTCTTAAACATTTGTTTTGATTCTTGGTACTTGGGGCTCTAATTCAAGAAAATCCATGCTCTCATTTTTCCATGGAACATGATTACGGATAAATAAAGAATACTTATTTACTTCGTAAATTTAGATTCGCTAAAACTTAAACTCTCCCTCTCCCCCCATAGGATGGGGTTTGAGAGAGAAGAATTAGAGTTGTACAAATGTTGACCCAAATATTATTCTTTCCGCAGATTCGGACAAGTTTTTTTTTTCGTGGACATGAGGCCATACAACTTTTAATTATCAAACAAATCATCTGACTAGCTAACTAACTAACCAAACATCCTACTTACTAACGAGTGAACTCATTAACTAACAGAGTAAACAAAGTAAAAGACAAATTGAGGAAAAGACTAACCCACTCGCTAACTGAAGATGAACGTATTCCCGTTTAAGATTTGGTGGTCCTGAAAAGGAACAATTGGTTTCGTTGTATTGTTGGTTATTTGCAAATATTTTTCAATTTTTATTTACCCTTAACCATTTTCCACGCCAAAAATGGAGACATGGATTGTCTTGAATTACAGCTCCAACTACCAAGAATCAAAACAAATGTTTAAAACAAAACGTACTTAGTTTTTTTATGTGGAATCTGATTCTGCAGAAAAATGGGGGGTTCCTATTTGAAATTTTAAAGTTGCCTCCCGCTCCTTCCCCTGGTGGTGGCCGCCTAATTTTAGCATCAGCAGATGTCCACATCAAAAATAATCAACTTTGGATTCTACACATTTTTTCGTGTGAAGTTTGTTTTTCGAGTTATTCTGGTTTGTTAACTTAAAATTTACACCCTGTGTAACAATTAATGGAATTTAGTTTAAAAAATTTTTGTGGTAGTTATAGCACAGCTGGCAGTGCAGGTTTTTGAAAGTGCTTTTATATTGCTAAATTATATTTTCTGTTCTTTGACCCTACTTAAACATCAGTACCTCTTTAAAAAGTATGTTTTTAACATAAGTTAACAACAATTAACGAATTTTGCTTTTTGTAGGTTTTTATGTTGCACATAAAGCACTCCCCGCCACTTGGTAATGTGCGTCATGGAAAGTGCGTTGTTATTTCGAATGGGAGGTGAATTGGTGTTGATATGGTTAATACATTTATCCCCCAGTGAGACAAGATGCTCAATGCCTACATGAAAAAAATGTGTCCTATTGCCTACGTAAACTTCGCCTGAAGCAAATCTACGGCCATGTATGTATTGCCTCAGCGCTCCAAACACATGGAAATCGCACGGTGGGAGATCGGTACTGTATGGAGAACGCGTAAGGACTTCTCAGCGAAATGTCTGAAGCGTGGGTTGCCAAGATTGTTTCGTTTACGCTGCAGAAGTTTCGCTGTGACGGCCTAACACATTCTCCATACAGTTCCGATGTCCCCAGTGTGATTTCTATGTTTTTGGAACCATGAAGAGATGCATTTATGGCCGTACATTTGCTTTAGATGGAGAGGTGCTCGCCTGGGTACAATCATTGTTCCAAAAGGAATCGCAAAAATGTCTCCATGAAATGAAGGCACTGACCGTTTTGTCTTGCACTGCGATGAGCGTACTAATAGTTATGCCGACTACTTTAGAAACAGTAAACAGTTTACCTCACTTTCTGTTTCATTTTCAGTTGATTGCCCCTTACACATGTGTAGGTAGCAGATTACGCAGAGCTGTCTGGGTGTACAAATCTTCTGTCACACAGGAATTGCTTGCAAATGATATACGACTTACCATTTTTTAAATTGTGAGTTCAGCATAAAAATTACAAAGTGTAATATTTTACATATTCAGTATATGATTAATTCAACACACAAATTCGTTACAATCTCTGCTGTACATGATTTGGAGTCACTTTAAAGAATTACTCCCGCTATGACTCGCTCGGTAATTTATTTAAAATTTCTAGGAAGGCAAGGGCACACTGCTTCTAACTGGATCACGCCTAGAAAATCGCTCGGGTGCTCAAACCAGGCTTAGAATTGAAAACAGACCTAACTAGTTTCTTGAACATACTTTTCATATTGATTCTCAGGGGATGTGATGAGATGACTGCAGCTGTATAGCATTTGTGCTATTGTGGCCCAGTGGGTTTCTGCAGCTACAAGGCAATCAGAAGTTAAATCTCATGGTAACCAGACATGGTAAACTTGCAACACTTGCGTTGACCGTAGTGTTGGTAGCAGAAGGTGACAACAGTCACCTCGCGCAGTGAGTGCAGGAGGTGCCCTCTGCGCCAGGAGTGTGCGGCAGAGAGAGTGTGGCGACACTCCTGTTCCATTAGCGGCGCGTCAACATGCGACAGCCCGCCCTGCTCACCAGCACACGCTACCAACGCCCACGCTCTCTGAGAAGCTAGCGCCTCATGCCTACCCACTGTGCAAAAACTTGCCTGGGCTTGAAAGCATTTTCGCTTTCCTTGCTCAGATAATGATCGGAAACAGGAAGTCTTGATACATGTAATGCCCACCTTAATATTTGTCCATATTTGGCTTTTCTCGTTGTTGATTCGCTCGACGTTTTCTTTCCTCCAGGGTTTTCTACTCCGATCAATAAAATATTTTAGCTTACAGAATGGAGTGACGATAGAAAGTGCTGTACTCTCCAAATGCAATCAAAAGCATGGTAAGTTTTGCGCAGGAGGGATAATCAGTAAACACTAAAATTCTGAATCCGTACAATCAGTCTAGACAGGGAGGAAAAGGAAAGAAGGTGAAACGTCCGTTGAACGTCTAGGTACTATTGCCACATCATAAACTCTGGGTGGACAAGGATGGGAAAGAACGTCAGCTGAAGATATAAAAACTTCGAGTTTTGTCAAAAACTCTGTTATCCCGTAAGAGACAGGAAAGGACTTGGAAGAGCAATTGAAGGGAATGGATAGTGTCTTGAAAAAGTGGTTGTAAAGTGAACGTCAATTGGATTAGAACATAAGTATTGAAGAAAACTCGAATCAATTAGGTGATGCTTATAAAATTATATTACGAAAGAACTGACTAAAAGTACTAGAGGTGTTTGAGGGAAGAAATCATTCCACTGGGCTATCTTTTAAAATTATGCTTTATTGAGTACGTCTAGTTTCAGGCGTGACACATTTCAAGTGCATCTATCACTGATGTAGGTATTTCTTCTTTGTCTCTTTATACAGAAATCGTCTGCCAGGTGTAATTGTCCACAGCACACTGTCATTTTCCATGATCTAAAATATATAGAGCCTGGGTCGATAGTAGTTGCAAGAACTACAGCATTAACACAGTATTAAGAGATGAGGACGATGTGTCCAGGTCTGTCACAGATTCAAAGATGCATTTTAAAATGGGTCACGTCCGAAGTAGTACTGCTGAATAAAGAACAGTTCTAAAACACAGCCCAATGGGCAGATGTATCTGCACAAATTTACCGTGGCTGTGGTATTCACTCAGAAGAAAATGATAGTAAGTGAATTTGCTACTTTGGCAGCACAACAACAAACTGGCTGAAGTAGAGAGTACCAGAAGCAAGAAAAGAATTTCTGAAACAGAGAAGTTCTTTAAAAGAAATACAAACTTAAATATTAGGAAATTTTTCTGGGGATATTTGCACGGAATTGTCGCTTTACGGAACGGAAACGTGGACGATGAACAGTGGAGACAAGAAATCTATTGTAGCTTTTAAAATATGTTGCTACAAAAGAAGCGAATAAGTAATGAAGAAGTTCTAGAAAAAGAAATTTGTGGCACGACGTGACTAAAAGAACAGATTGGTTTATAGGAGAGATCGTAAGGCATCAAGGAATTGCCGATTTTCTAACAAAGGGAAATAATTTCGATGCAGACCAAGGACTGAGTACAATAGGCAGGGTCAAATGAATGTAGGTTGCAGTAGTTCTGTAGCTATGAAGAGACTTGCACACAGCAGTCCACCGTGGACAGCTGCATCAGATGTAGGACTCAAGACTACAACAACATACGTTTGTGCCTTGAATCTTTGCTGATGTACTGCCCTCGTACATCGCCGTATTTTAAGAAAATCACGTAACGTCGCACCTTTTTTGAGCTTTCGAGGCGCATACTTGGAACTGAAACGGTCTCTGAAACATACACTCCTCTTTAAGCTAACACCTTGTTCACTCGAAATGGACCATTACTCCTGAGATACGGTCCTGTTTATGGGCATCTTCGAATCTGTTAAGTGAAAAATCATGGCTACATTACGCGTGTCCGCAATTTGCAACGTGCGGCGGTTACGAATAGACCTATCGGTGAGGTGGTGTTGTGGTCTTCAGTCCGAATAATGGTATGATGCAGCTATTCAGGTATAATGTTCAAGTTTTTTCATTTCTACTTAACTATTTTAACCTACTTCCATTTCATTCTATTTACTGTATTTGATCCTTCCTCTCTCTCGACAATTTTTACCCTCACAGTAGCCTCCGTTGCCATATTGAATACTCCTTGATGCCACGGTATGTCTCCAGTCAGCTGATTCCTTCTTTAGTCAATTTGTCCATAAACTTCTTTTTTCCTCAGTTTAGTTCCGTACTTCCTCATCAGTTATTCGATCTACCCACGAATATTCTGAGTATTTTGTAGTACTATGTTTAAAAACCTTTAACTCAAATGGTGCAAGATACTCGAAATTCTCAGAAAATTAGGAGTAAATTATAGAGAAAGGCGGGTAATGTGCAAAATGTACAAGAGCCATGAGGGAACAGTAAGATTGGAAGACTACGAACAAAGAGCTCGGATTGTAAATGGTGTAAGACAGGGATGTAATCTTTCGCTCCTACTGTTTAATATTTACATCGAAGAAGAAGCAAAGACCGAAATTAAAGGAGAGTTCAAGGGTGGAATTAAAACTCAGGGTGAAAGGATTTAAATGATCAGATTCGCCGATGACATTGTTATCCTCCGCGAAAGTGAAGAAGAATTACAGGATCTGCTGAATGGGATGAACGGTCTTATTAGTACGGAATGTAGACTGAGGGTAAATCGAAGAAAGACGAAAGTTATGGGAAGTAGCAGAAATTAGAACAGCGGGAAACTTAAACATCAGAATTGGGGATTTGCACTGGCAAAAAGTGCATTCCTGGTCAACAGAAGTCTACTTGTACCAAACATAGATCTCAATTTGAGAAAGAAATTTTTCTGAGAATGTACGTCTGGAGCGCAGCATTGTATGCTAATGAAACATGGACTGTGAGGAAAACGACATATGAACAGGTTGGCACAGCAGAGGAATTCGTGGCGGGCCGCTTCAAACCAGTCAAAAGACGGATGACCCAAACAAAAAAGACATGTTGCTGCGTTTTCTCTGATACTTGGCCTTGAACTATAGCTCCCCTAAGAAGTTCTTGGAATCCCCTTTCAGCCTTAGCGTGTAATCGAGATCAATAAAATTCGGTCGCTAATCCCAAGGTGGAGAAAAAAGTTTTTCGTGCGCGTGTCATTTCCGTTCAATGTTATGTTCCAGAATAAGATCTTCGCTAAAGATTTCCTAATATTTGAATGTAAAATCATGTAAATGATTCAGAAATCTCAGTAAATCACTATGACACTTGTATTACTGGTGCCGAGAGTTCACGTGGCATACGGATTTCCAAACATAAGAAAAACAAAATACAATCTACACAAGCATTAGCAAAGGTTCCTCGATAGTGAGGATGAATAAACTGACGATAGTGCTATTTGGATGAATTGGTACCAAAAAGATCTGTAACAGCCTCGAAACAGATTCGTCTCGCAAAGACACAAAGATCCAGTATCCACAAGTGAGGGACGTGTCCAACTCAAGAATGTTGCAGCAACATCGAAACGAAAATCAGGAAAATAGATGAGAATGAAACATACATACCTTATGAATGATTGACGAAACTTCATTGCAAGTGTGGACTTGCAGCCCCTAGTCAAGCTACATCTTCCCACCTCACCTCACCATCTAGCAACTAGCAATTTAAGCCATTCACAGTAGACATGACCTTTCTCAACATGGCAAAATACAAGTATAGTTATTTCAAACTTATGCGCAGGGATTGTCAACGAAGTTGACACTGATCTCATTGGTCAGCTGACCTAGAACGCGAAGAAGACGTGCTGGATACATCACAGGCTTCCCCAAAGGTAATAAAACTTTTGCTAATCGATTTAGGTACAGAACTACATCTTTGTTTTGAGCCCACAATATGTGGAAATTATTGAACTGTAAAACCATGAAATTAAACACTAGAAGTTGCCATATGCCAGCCAAATTTAATCACTCTGCCCTTGTATTTCACAGTAGATTAAGAATTTCCTTTGCAAGAGTATCAGCAGAAGTCATCCGAACTCTTTATAATGCTTACTATTAGAAGACAAAACTGTAAGTCCATAACAAAAACAGTTCTACTATTCCTTTAACACAAAAAATGAAATATTCACCTTTCATATATGAAACTAAATATTTGTACTAGTAATGTGCCCTGAGTCCAGCAATAGAATATTCAATTACATAATTAGATACTGATAACGTTTGTGCCCTTAACAAAATAAAAACATTTAGTTGCATAACTATAATAGAAATGATCAAATGAAATTATGGTTTAACAGTGAGCTGTTAAGTAACATTCTTTAATGGCATGAATTACTATAATATATCACAGTGACCAGCATAAAATATAAAGCACATAACTAACATCAATATTACAGCATAATAAAATAAATTCTCTTTCTGCAATTATGTAGCAAACCAATAAACAGATTTTGAATTCAAGGAATGCAATAACACATTAATCATGATGAACATCAAACAACGCTAATCAAACAACAAAAATTTACACAAAGTAAATTACTTTATAAATTATCTTACAACCCAAAGTTGGGGGTTATCAGCCACTGTACGAACTCTGGTTCATCAATGAAAATATAAAACTGACAATTCATACTACCTGAGTACATAATATTATGTAGGTCAACAATACATAGACAATGAAACTAAAACGGATAACACAAGTTAAATCACATTTGGATCATCATTCTGGCCTTCAGGTACAACAACCTATTCAGAATAAAACCAAAGGAGAGTTTACAAGAATCAAGACACATGCAATAAAACTAAAAGAGAAACTAATGACACTACCTTACTGCATTTTAACACAATGAAGATATAAGTGACATGAAGAAAGACTATGCAATAAATCGAAATAAATAAGAATGTCGGCATGAAATCAGACCTATTAACCAACTGCAAGGCAATAAAAGTGACAACTAAGTGGTTCTGTAACATTAAAACGCCATATAGACAAGATAACAATAACGAAAAACCTATTTACATTGAAATTACACTCAATCATATGGTATGGAAGACTTGGTTCCAGCAATAAGATATTAACTGATTGATTTTTTACCAGGAGATGATACTTTTATAATTTTTTAGGCGTTGCCTACAACACTGCATGAATTTCTTTTCGTTAAGATCGGAGAGTAATAGTTTTGTGACCAGATCGTTGGCTTTAAGTTTTGCATGGACACCAATATACGTATGAGACTCTTCAATTAGTTTTGATACTTTGGCATAACACTGTTGAGGGCACACTGTAATTTGTGTTGCACTTGGCAGATGAGTAAGTGTACTATTGATACTGTGATGGTGGTTCAGTGTGACATCTACCCAGGTGCCAGAACGTTGGTTGCGGTAGATGGACTTTTAGGTGCCACTCCTCTTTGTGCAATCTTTTAGCTTTATCTGCAGGTGGCATCCCACCTTGACTGGTAAGCGTCCCAGTATCTATTCCTAGTATCTATTCCTAGTGACAGCCATTCTGCTTGGCAGTGGAGTGTGACGTCTCTCATGTAGGGAGCCCATCATTTACTGTTGACTAGCAGTTAGTTCATCATAATGCACTTTTTCTCATGTGTCCTCACTCCCCTTCTAGTAATCCGCCCCAACTTTCGGTTTTATTTGACGAAATTTGGAAGCAAACAGTAATTCATATAAGAAGATGATCACACAGGGCTCTTGAAGAACATAACATTAAAAAAAAAACAGTTTTTCTCTACCTGAAGCGAGAGCGACTGTCAGTGGCTACTCAGTAAACATAAATATTATTTCAATATAGTAATTTACAAAAACACAATGTTATGCACCCCACTTCAAGTGATCAACCTTACAAGAATTCTTTCAGTATTTATTTAACATAAGACGAGTATAATGATAACGGTTAATTCTTGGCTTCAACTGTTAGTAGTACATATGATTAAATGGAACTAAGAGCATGTACTCACATGAACATCAGGATCGTCAATTACTCGTATGTTCATGAATGTTTGGGAAATACTTTCATTTCATTCACCTCAAGATCACTGCTCCTTTAACACACTATCCTACACCATACTTCTCATGAATCGCCACCTGGAAACAAAACATTGCACTGTACCGCTGATGATCCTGCAGTACTTCTGCTACAAGAATTTACATCATACACAAACCTCGTTTTGCTGTTACTTTCTTGCACACATGGTTTTCAGCCTGTTCAGTCATATAAGCTGCAATTAATGAGAGACAACAAAAATATGTAGACATAAACATATTTATCGAACTGTAAGTTGGTAGGAACAGTTCTCCTAGATGTGAATTTTGTTATCACTACGAAACACTGCATAACAACATAAAGTTCTCTCAAACCAAACACTACTGATCCACGTCGGAAAACGTGAATAACATTGTCACATACAAAAATTTTCCAACCAATCCGCATTTCGCACAGCTTATGCAGCAAAAGGGTTATTTCACATTTACATCAATACATTGAAATCAAGGACAGAAACAGTGTTAATTCGGTTATGCAGAGGTTAGAAATTCATCCTCCGTGCTTTTATTACTGTCACCCTACCACGAATCGACACCTGTAATACTTGTTAGAGTATTCCTCTTGGTATACAATTATACCAAATTGTCTATTGAGTCCTTTTGGTCAGAAGATAGCCTTCATACTTTTAGGTCCCATGCTGTATTCAGTAGTCAGTAAAACACTTGTAAGCAAAATAGTCTGAGTCAAGCATTGCGTTCAAATGCATAATTAATCCGGAATTATTATATGTAATAGTGAAAACGTAGGTATAAACGTATTCATATTTACTTCAACCGCTTCTCGGACACTGGGAGACGAGCCCGACCGAGATCGAATCAACACCATGGATTAACGACAAAGGCTGCTGAGCCAATGTAGTACATCGTGAAATAAGTACGGTATTTGCATACACCAGAGATTGTAGAATCAGTGTGCTAATAATAAGAGGAATTTTCTCGCTGGTATTATTCGTTTTCCGATGTTCGACGTGAAACGAAATATTTCGTAATTTATTCTGGAGTATATAAACAGGAATAAAATGCCTACCTCATGCATGGTGAGGTAATTTAAATTACTTTTTTGTTTTCAGAGTTTTAATTTCAGTATCAGAACATTTGTCTTACATGATTTGTTAGTTATTGGTGGTCTATGACTAGTCGTTAGAGAATCTGACTTCAGAGACGATCTGGCACATCACCCTAACTAATTACAAGAACATGCAAGCATACCATGGGTTGTAGTTGTGATCTTCAATCCAAAGTCTTGTTTGATGCAGCTCTCCGTGCTACTCTATCCTGTGCAACCCTCTTCTCTCCAAATAACTGTTGCTATCTACATCTTTCGGAATTTACTTGCTGCATTCATCTCTTGGTCTCCCTCTACAATTTTTGCCCTCATACCTTCGTCCAGTACCAAGTTGGTGACACTTTAATGTCTCAGAATGTGTCTTATCACCAGACCATTTCTTTTAGTCGTGTTTTGCAACAAATTTCATGTCCCTCCAATTCTATGTAGTACCTCCACATTAGTTATGTGATCTGACCACTAAATCTTTAGCGTTCTTCTGTAACACCACATCTCGAACGCTTGAATTCACTTCTTATCTAAACTGTTTATCATCCATGTCTCACTTTCATTCATGGCTACACTCCAGACGAAAACCTTCAGAAAGGATTTCCTAACACTTAAGTCTACATTCAACGTTAACAAATCTTCCTTCTTCAGAAATGCTTTTCTGTCCATTGCCAGTCTACATTTTATATCCTCTCTACTACAACCATCATCAAAAACCATTTACTACTACTATTACTACTTTCAGAGTCTCATTTCCTAATCTAATTTACCCAGCACCACCGTGATTTAATTCGACTACCTTCCATTATCCTAATCTTGCTTTTGTCGATGTTAATCTTATACAATCCTTTCCAGACACTGTCCTTTCCGTTCAACTGTTCTTCCAAGCCCGTTGCTTTCTCTGACTAAATTACGTCAAGCTTTTTATTTCTTCTCCTTGAACTTCAATTTCTACTCCTTTTTCCCTTTCGTTTGCTTTACTTTTTACTCATTCTACAGATTGAATAGCATCGGGGATAGGCTACAACCCTGTCTCACTCCCTTCTCAATTACTGCTTCCCTTGTATGCCCCTCGGCTCTTATAACTTCCGTCTGTTTTTTTTATACAAGCTATAAATAGCCTTTTGGTCACTGTATTTTATCTCTGTTACCTTCAGAAATTCAAAGAGTATTCCAGTCAATATTATCAAAAGAGTTCTCCAAGTGTACAAATGTCAGAAACATAGGTTTGCCTTTCCTTAACCTGTCTTATAAAATAAGTCCTAGAGTCAGTATTGCCTCACGTGTGCCTACATTTCTCCGAAATCCAAACTAATCTTCCCCGCGGTTGGTTTCTACAAGTTTCTCCATTCCTCTGTAAAGAATTCGTGTCTGTATTTTGCAACCATGACTTATTAAACTGACAGTTACGTAACCTTCAGCCTGTCGCATCTTCTTTCTTTGGAATGGAATTATTACTGTCTTCCTGAAGTTTGATGGTGTTTCGCATGTCTCGTACGTCTTGCACACAAGATAGAAGAGTTCGTCATGGCTGGTTCTCCGAAGGGCATCAATAGTTCTGACGGAATAGTACCTTCTTGCTTTCCACTGTTGATGATCAAATCGGGGATGGATACTGCTTCTTTCAACACGGTCGAGCATCTGTTCATAATGCACGGCCTGTGACGGAAGGGTTACACGACAATTAAATCCCTGTAATTGACTGGCCTGCACGGAGTCCTGATCTGAATCCTATAAAATACCTTTGGAATGTTTTGGAACGCTGATTTTGTGCCAGGCCTCACCGACCGACATCGATACTTCTCCTCAGTGCAGCATTCCGTGAAGAATGGGCTGCCATTCCCCAAGAAACCTTGCAGCACCTTATTAAACGTATACCTGCGAGAGTGGAAGCTGTCATCAAGGGTGGGCCAACACCATATTGAATTCCACCATTACCGATGGAGGGCGCCACGAACTTATGTCTTTTTCAACCAGGTGTCCGGATACTTTTGATTACATAATGTATGTGCTTTCACACATTGCTCGTGGTGGTCTGAATTTTTATACTTTGAATGTTTTTTGGTATAAAACCCCTTGGGGAATGTTATGGTCCTCTTGAAATATGAAAGTATTAGATCAATGCAAAAACTGAAATAGTAGAATTTATATTACTGTTAATTGTATAAGTTTAGGTAAGATTTCAGTTGATAAAATCTGATTTCAATAATATTTGATAAGCTTATTTCTTTCGTCGACAATCCCGCTGTATTTCTCAATGTCGCAAAAAGTAGTGATTTCACACACTTCCGCAACAACAAAAGAAAAAAAAAACACACTACTGAATTTGAACAAAGAGCGAAAAAACTATAAACTGTGTTCTTACTGCACTACCAAGTCGCTTGGTTTAATGACGTGCCAGCGAACTGATGAAGTAGCATCAAAACTACCTCTTTTTCTCAACAACTGTTGAGTGCTGGCACCTAAGACAAAATACGTATCACTTTTTTCACCCTTCTTTTAGCTGGCGTAGTATTGAGTGTGTCAGAGAGCGAGCTACGGTGGATTACCCTTGCAAGGTAATTAGACAGAACTGTGGTTCAAATGTTTAAAATATCATCATTTCAAAACTGTACTCACTCTCTCAATCTCATTCAGGCCTGTCCGTACACTGACACTAGAACGTAACCTGGAAAATATCGTACATGTGGTCAAATGATCAACAAATTAAAAAAAAAACTAGAAAAAGGCTGAAGTGATGACACGGGGGAATGTAACTGGCTTATTACTTACATGTTACGTGGGTGAGCCATCCACCCTCATAATTGGTTAGACTCCTTTGCAAAATTGTGGGTAGCAAGCATGATTTTTTTTGTACCTGGTTTGTCTCACTGTCCGCAGAAATAGGGAGCAGTTGCTAGGTTTCGTTAGCCTCCTTCCTTTTATACGAACATAAAACGGTTAACTAAAATCGGACGCACTATGTAGCCTGAACATATCTCCTGATGCGGCGTCAAGGTTTCACACAGCCCTGCACCATAGACAGTAAATTAGTTACGTGTAACGGTCTTGAGAGCATGACTAGGAAAAATTGGAGCAGCAAACTCATCTGTTAATAAAGTTACATAGTTGTGGGGCTCATTTAATATTTCAGAAAAAGTTACCGTGATGGTGCCATCTGAAATGCTACGATAGTAAGGTTATGCCGCGCCGCGACTGCAGTCTCTCTGGTAACTCACTAAATCTAAAATTACTTTGGTCTCCAGTGAGCAAGCTGAAAGTCGGTTCCAAACCTGTCTTAGTGCTGGTACTCTCCAGACACCATGTGTTTCTAGCTCATATTCCAAGTTGATCTCAAACGGTGCCGCTGTTCGGAGACAGCTTCAGATAGTTTGCTCGATAGCGTGGCCGAGAACGTTGTTCCGTAGGCTGATCGTGATCGTCAACAGCGCTGGCGTAGCATCAGTGTCAATACCAGGTACAATGCGACTGGCCACGCCCATACCACAGATGGTAGCCTATGATGGTGTCGCCTCATTCTTGTGTCTGTGTCGATACGCCCACTTTTTGGACCAGATTCTTCACTGCCATCGCTAACGATTTTACAAAGGTAGGCGATTCCTGTCCTGTGTACGTCTTTTACGCTTCATTGTAAGCCAGTCTGCTTCGTTACTTTAATTTCCATCATAATTTTTCTCTTCGAAGCAAACGAAACGATGTCGACTCCAGAAAGTAAGGTTCCCAGTACATACTGCACATGGTCTCGGACTCGTAGGTAGCTTTGGCACAATTTCCGTAACTTACCTGACCCATATAAACAACCATAATTTGCCCGAGATGCATTTAAAGCACTTTTCCCCCTGCGCCTCCCCCCCCCCTATTTTATTTCATGTATTCGTCAATATATTGTTCATTTCTCTTGTTCTTTATAATCTGATAGCCGTGCGGGGTAGCCGTGTGGTCTAGGGCGACTTGCCACGGTTCGAAATGATTCAAATGGCTCTGAGCACTAAGAGACATAACTTCTAAGGTCGTCAGTCTCCTAGAACTTAGAACTACTTAAACCTAACTAACCTAATGACATCACACACATCCATGCCCGAGGCAGGATTCGAACCTGCGACCGTAGCAGTCGTGCAGTTCCCGACTGAAGCGCCTAGAACAGCTCGGCCACCGCGGCCGGCTGCCACGATTCGCGCGGCGGCCCCAGTCGGAGGTTCGAGTCCTCCCTCGAGCATGAGTGTGTGTGTGTTCTCCTTAATGTAAGTTAGTTTGTTGGATTAAGTAATGTGTAAGCCGTGGGACCGATGACCTCAGCAGTTTGGTCCCATAGGAACTTCCCACAAATTTGCAAAAAATATAATCTAATAATTAATGCTATTTATGACGATATAATGGGCAAAGGTAAGATTCATAGCTTTGTCAAGAAATTTATAATAAAATGTTTCACAAGAGAATTCTATTCAGTAGCACGTCACGTACATCCACAAAGACGTCGCCGTTCTGAAGTGATGTCAATGCGTAATTAAGGATCACCCGTGTCGTGTGGTCCGTAAGAAACCAGTTGTAACAACTTTTTAGCTTTTGGCGATGACACTATTCTTCTTCAATTGCAAAGGACATAGATGCTGTCTACAGGAAGCCCATACGCAAAGTATTACAGAAGTGGGATGCTTATTAAGACGGCTGTGTCATAATTGACGGTGTGGAATTCTGCCTGTCGTCCCCAAACTATAAAAGAATCTTTTATCTTCTTATTTAGCCAATTCGCCGCTAATTACAAGCTGCAGAAAGCTGCTGGGAATGGGAACGGGAAGCCACTGTTACATCACCACTGTAACAGCCTGTTGGCGGATAGCATAACAGCAGTAAAACTGCGAAACCCACGTGTCAAGCCTTGACTCCTGACGGTAGTAAACATGATGTTAATTGCTACGAGGATAGCAGCTGCTGTGAGATAAGTGCTCTACTAAACGGCCGGGATTGTCGTTTTTTAGTGACGCTGGAGTATGTGCGGATCATATGGCCTCATTTACGACCATCTGTTACAGTCCACGGAAACTAGTTATAATTTGGTTTGAGAGGAGATAATGCAAGCATATTTTGAATAAACAGTGATCCACATTTAATCATCGAACTTCAAAAATATTCTTAACATATTGCAACACATACGCTGTTAGCCAGAATACTATGACCACAGCCCAACACAAGATTTGCGCATGGATGCTTTCGGATAGAGTTTATTTGGTCGGTGGCTCCATCAGTAGCCCCAACTATGAGGAGACAGGAAATGGAACCATACTTCGAGAGGCATGCTAAATCAGACTCAGTTAGCGATAAGGTGGAGGTAGAACTAAGGGAAACGCCGAGTTGTAGCCACCACCAGCTTTGCATTACAGGCAACAGGAGCCAGCGACGAAAGATAAATGAAACCATCGAAGAAGAGGCATTCAGATCTGCTAAAGCGAAGGAAACACCTGCACCGCCGTCACTAGAAACCAACAACTCGTACAATGACCTTGGAGACGAATAACTAGCAGAAAAAGAAGCCAGCACCAAATAACAGCAGCAGCAGCAACAACAACAACAAAGGCGGAAAATATCATCCAAAGTGCTGTAGCACCAAGGAAATTATGTAAAGTTAACTACCTGGTTATAGAATAACAGCTCAGCCAATTAAGTCCGTGGTGACAAATTGAAGTTTACGTTCACAAACTACATCAAAGTAAAGGATGTGGTGAGAGTTCAAGGGATACTGCGCTACACTTTCCCAACTGTGTTGTCGGAATGGATCAAAACCGTCACCAAAGGAATCCCAAAATCTGTACCCAAGAAGATGCAAAAGAAGAGCTGGAGAAAGAGGTATACGCTGCCACGGTCACTCATTGACAAAAGTACCAGACGCACAGACGGCCGCACGTTAGAGTAATTACTCTTCCAGGAGCGATTGTACAACCTAGTTGTAACAGTTGAAAATCTACGATCTAGTAGAAGCCCCATTTAATGCAAAAAGTGTTAGCAACTCTATCATGTGGCACTTCATTTTCATTTCACCGTTCAAATGTGCGAATGCTCCCATGTAAGCGAGAAAGGAAAATGTCCACTATCAAGCGACCCTCCAAGAGTGTGCGCCCACTGCAAAGAAAATCATCCTCATATAGAGGCTACATCACATACGAAAACTCACGACGACGACATACTAGTCTTCGCTCCTTTAAGTATGTCGACCAGAGAAAGACATAACAGCAACCAACAGACTTCAGTAGTCCGCGCAGTACCACTCCAGCAACGCAGCAGCCAACAAACTACACTGTCGATCTGGCAGGGCAGCAATCAACAAATGAAGGCCCCACTAACAGAGCGGCCACACCCCGTATCAGATCGGACTTACGAGTCTCTGTCATCGTAAAAGAGACAATCGCTGCGACTTAAGGAGAAGACCGCAACCAACGAGACAAGAAACTCAAACAATGGCACAGAACACAGCTGAGCAATGTGAAGTGCTGAATTACGAAGGGCACTCCGTCACAATGCTGCCAGCGTTAACGAAACCCTCACCAAAATACCTGCAGCTATCGTCATCACCATACAATAGATGGTCCGAAGTGCACTAATGAGCACCAGGAAACCTTCGCAGACCGGTTACGATCAGAAATTCACAAGTACAAGATATCATTTTCGCAACATGGATTGTCAACGGTATTTTACACTAATTGCAGAAAGTGAAGCAATTCGTGCAGGATAAGAACATAGACAACTGTGTCGTTTTCGAGAAAGCATCACAAATTATAGATGTTATTGGAACTACCGACCGACGAGTAGGACTATATATCAGAAACTCACTTCGCCACTGCAAAGTACGAACGCGGCCACTAAAAGGCACGTGAGCAACACACAGGTGGAGACCAGTCAGTGCATCGTCAACTTCACCCCAGTTTACAGACCACCTAAAGCACACCTATCAGAAGAAGATGCGACAAAGCTTCTCCAGAAAAGTGGAATCTACATCACCTCTAGAAACTTTAACGCAAAACAATCGATGTGATACGTCAGGACGATCGCATGCTCCGAATATACCTTACCGAAGGCGACAAGACGAGTGCACGGACAAGTCTGTCAACCCAAAAAAGTAATGAGCTGCCCATTCGATGGAAATAGGCAGATATGTAGTTAGAGTCAGTCATTAGATTTACTCCTGGTATACAATATTTTTTTTACAACAAATAACCTATTAAATAATGTAATGCCACACTGTTCACTCATATCTCACTATCAGTCAACACACACACACACACACACACACACACACACACACACAGAGAGAGAGAGAGAGAGAGAGAGAGAGAGAGAGAGAGAGAGAGGAGGGGGGAGGGAGAGACACTGGTGATCTCTGGGCCATTTTTTGTACTGCAACTTCTGATTTGCTGTTCTGAAAAGCTGAGTCAGCATCCGTGCATAATGAGTGAGATGTTGAGCTCAGAAAGGGGAAGAGGTGTTAGTATTGTGCTATGCATAGCTTGGGGGTAAGTATTTCCAGAGAGGAAAGAAACATAAAGTGAAGGTTTTATGTGGAGTATTGGATGTTTAATAATCATTATTATTATTATTTATCTGTGTAACATTTTCTTATCAAACCCCTACTATGTTTTATCTAAGTAATCCTTAAATGTATAAAATGTGTTGCATAACAGGTACTTTGTCGCTACCTTTTTAAATAAGTGTATTTTTTTAATTTCTTTAATCTCTTTTGGTAATTTATTGCACAGTTGTATTCCTTGGTAGAAAATGCTGCTTTGAATTTTATGTTTATTTTTTCTGGGTAAATGTAAGTTGAGTCTATCTGTTGTTGCATAGTCACGGACAGAGCTGTTTGTGCAGTAATTACCAGTGTTACTTTTGATGTGTACAACTGAGTGGTAAATGTATTCACATGCTGCAGTTAAGATTCCCAGTGTTTTAAACAGATCTTTACAATGAGCCTGACTAGTATTTTTGGTTATTATTCTTATGGCTCTTTTCTGGAGTTTGAAAATTGTGTTCATATTTTGTTCGTTTATTCCCCAAAAACGTATCAATAACATGTAACTAAAAGACACTGTATGTTACACACTGATGATGGGATTCTAAGGGCATAACATGCCGG
Organism: Schistocerca serialis cubense; assembly: GCF_023864345.2. Lineage (NCBI taxonomy): Eukaryota > Metazoa > Arthropoda > Insecta > Orthoptera > Acrididae > Schistocerca > Schistocerca serialis. The sequence goes on from NC_064642.1 coordinate 720,352,982, forward strand.
TGACATTCTGTTTGTAAGTACCTTTGTCTGTTCACACTACTTCAACTGAGAATCAATATTCATTCCTAGAAATTTTGCATTTGTTACACAGTCTATAGAGGTGCGATCTACATATAATTTAACATTGTCGTTTTTCCTCTTCAACTGAAATTCATGGCATTAGTTTTCTTTATGTTCAGTGTCACTTCATTGCTTATTGACCAATCATAAACTTCCTTGAGAGTTTCATTGGCTTTCTCGGCAAGGCGTTCTCTTGTTTTCTCAGTGACTACAACATTGCTGTCATCAGCGAAGAGAATTTTTTCACCGTGAGTAACGGTACTGGGAAAGTCATTAATGTATATCGGGAATAGTGTTGGTCCTAATATGCTACCTTGCAGAACCCCTATATTGATATATTTTGGTTCTGATAAGTGTTTTACAAAATGTTTAGATGTATTTGAAGTATGTGTTATCTCTACTCTTTGTACCCTATCTGCTAAGTGTGATCGAAACCAGTCATTAGCTACCCCTCTTATTCTTAATGCTTCTAATTTATTTAATAGAATTTTGTGGTCGACTATATCAAACGCCTGAGAAAGATCCAAAAATATCCTCGATATATGCATCGTCAAGGGAATCTCAGGAATAATTTGTGAAGATCACACATGTGTTTTGCCGTGTTTTCAGCAGTGATCCAACACCCCGTTACCAGCTGCTTTAACGTAAAAATTAGATCGAATACCGGCGACAGATGATTGTACACATCTACCCCTAACGCTTGACTGCCTGCCGGAGCAGCTGGTTCTCCACACACACTCGCCTGCTGCCTGCCGACGCCAACTTCGCATCGGCATGGCCTCAAGCTGACGCTGCCATCCTGCCTGGCGACCACGCTCTACCATGTACAAGCAGGCCTCCTTGTGCCATCTTGTGTAGTCATTGCTGCCTGCGGGTCAGTGCACAACATTGAGTCGTTGCCTTCACCCATTGTACTAGTGCCATACTAAATAAATAATATATTTTCCAGTTGAGCTCTACCGATTCCATGACAGCCGAGTTTCTGGTCTTAGGCAACCCACCGCCCTGCACAAGCCATCCTGGGCTATGTGACAGCCGTCCTGACAATTAGGTCTGCCCCTTCCACCTCAAAAAAATGGTTCAAATGGCTCTGAGCACTATGCGACTTAACTTCTGAGGTCATCAGTCGCCTAGAACTTAGAACTAATTAAACCTAACTAACCTAACGACATCACACACATCCATGCCCGAGGCAGGATTCAAACCTGCGACCGTAGCGGTCACGCGGTTGCAGACTGAAGCGCCTTTAACCGCACGGCCACACCGGCCGGCCTTCCACCTCATTACCCCGGTATCAGAATAGAGCCATTGACAATGATCGCCATTGTGCGTCAGCGTTTCAGTATCGTCCTCTCCGTGTGGTGTGAAGGAGGACAAACTATTTTGGCAGGACCGCTTTCCGTTAAAGGGATTGACTATAACGGATCGACTGAGATGAAGCGTCAGTTTGAAGGCCTAATCGTGAAAGTTGAGGCATTTCAGACGAGGACACATTGAATAGGTGAGCGCTGCAGCATAGAGCAAATAAATAAAATCACATGCAACATGGCTTCAACGGCCTTGCCGCAGTGGATACACCGGTTCCCGTCAGATCACCGAAGTTAAGCGCTGTCGGGCGTGGCCGACACTTGGATGGGTGACCGTCCGGGTCGCCACGCTCTGTTGCCGTTTTTCGGGGTGCACTCAGCCTCCTGATGCCGAAAGAGGAGCTACTCGATCGAATAGTAGCGGCTCCGGTCAAAGAAAACCATATTAACGACCAGGAGAGCGGTGTGCTGACCACACGCCCCTCCTATCCACATCCTCAGCTGAGGATGATAGGGCGGTCGGATGATCCCGATGGGCCACTTGTGGCCTAACGACGGACTGCTAGTACTTGTAACATGAATGTAACATCGTGTACATAGCTTTCTTATACTAGTCCATATAGTATTCCACACTAGTCTGTTACACAGGCATTTTCGTCATAACCAAACACAATAACAGTGAGACAAAGTAAAAATATTGTGAAGGCTCCAAGTGAACTCAATGAATAGACTTGCCTGACGTTGTTGTAGCGCTTTATTAAGTCGGCTCTACGATGGCACTACTCGTACATCCACCAGAGGGTGTGTCTATGAGCCAGCTGTGGACTGACGGGACAGTCACATGTGTTACTGAAAACCTCTGGCTACAGAATGCCTGGCGTGACTCGATAATGCCCTCAAAACTCCTCGCCATCATTTTGTACTGGTACTGCTGGAAACGACAAGTAGAGGAGACGGGGGGAGGGGGGGGGGGAGATCTGGACATACGTGGCACTGACGAGGAAGGAATTGAAACTGCAGCCGACGACAAGCTTCTGCCTGCATCCTGGCATTCGTCATGGAAATGACTCAAAACGTTGTCAAAAAACCAGCCACTGGGTGCACACCCATGTCCAGTGGCGAAACCGCAACGGCGACTGGAGGGTTCATGGTATTCCACTCGAAGGCGGCAGAGTTAAGGTTGCCCACCTCTTGTGGCTGACGCTGCAGGCGATATGGTGACGACGACAGCACCGGCGCTGCTTCGACGACCATTGGCTCTCCATCCAGCACTGGCAGGCTGTGACACGAGGCAGGTGAAAACGGCTGAGGCTGCGAGGTTCTCCTGGGCACCGAATATGCTGATAAAAAATCCGCAGCAGCGTCAAGCAGCCCACTCAAGGGAAGTTGATTCCGGAAGCCCTTCTACAGCCTGGTGGGAAACTATAAAACATGAAGAATGGCCCAAGACATTCTTGATAGCACCTCGCTTCCAGCACCTGTGTCTGCCAAAAACTCTGAAAAAGACATCGTTAACAGTAAACTTACAGCACTGCACAGGATGGGCCGAGTGCTGCAGGGGCCGAATTAAATGTGTTCTATAGAGGCACCCATGCAAACGTTATACTGGTGACTGGACTTTGTGTGGCTGAGAACTGTATGACGAGAGAAAGAACACTAGATCCTTCTCCCATCATATGGAAGCAAGTAACTTGTTCATTGGTTGTTTGAATGTTTAGACGAAGTGTTGTTCTTCACCATTAGGTTAAGGATTGAACGCTGCTGTCGTCACATGCTTCATTTCGATGTTGTCACAAAACAGCTAAGCTTCTGACCATATGAAATGCGGTCTGTTGTCAGAAACCAACACTTCCAGTAGACCATAGATGTATAAAATCGATGTCAGAGTCTTGACAGAACTTGCTGTTGCGGTGGATTGCATCGGCATCAGAAACGGAAACTTGCAAAGTCAATACGCAGACGCTGCCAAGGGGCGCTACGTTTGAGGCAATCAACAAATTTATGTGGCAGAGGAGCCCAGTATTCTACACACACGTACACTTTCCATTAAATGCAACTGGATAATGTCATTGATATGACATTCTGTTTGCAAGTATCTTAATTTATTCACACCATTTCAGCTGAGGATCAATATTCATTCCTAGAAATTTGCTACACTGTCTGTAGAAGTACCATCTACATATAATTTAACAGTGACATGTTCCCTCTTCTAACTGAAATTCACAGCATTAGTGAGGCCTGATAGGCAAGGAAGGCAGGATTCGGTTATGGGACCGCAATTAGTTACTATTGGTTACCTTTTACAATTACAAACATTTATTTTGAAACGGTAATTCCAGACTCAGCAATAAATAAAGATATCACACGTTATTAATGAAAGAATAAAAGACTGTGTAATTACTAGTGCTTTCAGTGCGTTACAATTTGCCAAATGAGCATAAAATACAGACACAGTAAATTATGTTTTAAAAACAAGCCAGAGAGATCCCAATTAGAATTTTAAGGCAAGTGCCCACAGTCACGGCTGAAGGCCTTAAACACCAAGAACGGCAATTATAAAAAAAATTTAACAAACACACTGTAAAACAGCATTTTAATTTAAAAAGAAAGGCAACTGATCACCAAACGGGTGAGGCAAAATTATGGTAAACTTGGTGGCACAACCATTTAAACCTGCTGTAACGCCAAGAATGACAATTATATAAAAAATTCAAAAAAACATACAGTAAAACAGTAAATACAACAGCAAAGGTTAATTTAAAAGGACAAGCAACTGATCACCAAACAGGTGAGACAAACTGATGGTAAACTTGGTAGCACAATCATTTAAACCTGTTGCAACGTTAAGTAAGGCAATTATATAAAAATTTTATAAACGTACAATAAAACAGCAAATACAATAATAAAACACAAGGGGCCAGTCACAGATGGTGCACCAGGAATCGATCTCTGAGGAGGTCCAGCAAAAAACACTTTCTCGAGCGATGAGATAGGCAGCCAAGAGTTGCATTCACTTCAAATGGCTCTGAGCACCATGGGACTTAACTGCTGTGGTCATCAGTCCCCTAGAACGTAGAACTACTTAAACCTAACTAACCTAAGGACATCACACACATCCATGCCCGAGGCAGAATTCGAACCTGCGACCGTAGCGGTCTCGCGGTTCCAAACTGTAGCGCCTAGAACCGCCCGGCCGCATTCACTTCACAAGGTGGTAACTCAGACTACTGGCAGACTAACGAATGACTGATGATAATCTTGCTGAGTCTAACTGTCGTCCAATAACCAAATGCAGAGATGTAAAAATACGCCAATGCCGGAACCGGCGGTCTGGACTCCCTCCGCGGAATACTGTGCTTAGAGCGCCTGCAAGGAGAAAGGAACCACTACCACCAGAGTAGAAGAATCGCCAACCAAACTACAATCAAGAAAGCTGTCAAAACTACACGGCTCACCGGACAGCAGCGGCAAGGCGAGGAAACGTGCACTGCCGTTGCGTACACTAACCCCCAGGCCATGTAACTGGGGCATTAGCGGCCACGAGGCATGAAAAATACCGCTGGTTGAACTTATCAAATAGTAACAAGCTGAATGCAATAAATAGTAATTAGAAGTCCAGGAAAGCTAATCAGATCCGACTTCCCCAAGCTTTCTACTCGCTGCTCTTCACCTCAGCAACTCTACAAGCAGCAACACGAACCCAAGTCACTGGAGAATCGCAAGATGGTGGAGGTTTCTCTATTTGAATCCAAATGCACTCAACTTAAAGCTTGCAGGATCCGGTTTACGACGAGGTCGTGCACCCCCGTGACCACAGGCCTTCGATCCGGCAGTCCATGCTCGCCACCACCGGTCCCAGCGTGTTATCACACTCTGCAAACCTGGCTCCTCCTTAGACCCCAGCTGAACTGCCCACTGACACGACCCGGAAGAACGACGACGTCGCCCCAAAGATAGGGCCACAGTTACCACATATCGGTAACCGCCGCTGCTGCCACTAGCGGACAGGCAACGCTTACGAATCCAAGTGGCGCCAGTCAACACGAGAAGAAGACAAAAAACCGCAACCATGTCAACTGAACTATGTCGTCTGGCCTCCAACAGAGGACAGAAGCCTACAAACAGCATCAACGCGAGCCGCAGCACAGCTCAATTAGTTTTTTTAATGCTCAGTGCCACTTATTGCTTATTGATCAATTGCAAACATCCTTGATTGTTTAATGCTTTTTTTCTCTGCACCATATTCTCTTTCTTTTCTCAGCGACTATAACACTCCTATCATCAGAAAACTGAATTTTTCTCCTATGACCAACACTACTGGTAAAGTCATTGATGCACGCTAGGAACAGTGTTGGTCCCAAATGCTACCCAAGGAAAGCCTATAATAATGTCTTTTTGTTCTGTATTACTTAAAGTTTAAACATATTTGAGGCATGTGTTGTCTCTTCGCTTTGTACCCTCTGCGACGTATGATGCGAAGCAGTCGTTACCTACCCTCTTATCTTATTGCTTGGATCTTATAATTACCAATATCAAAAGACTTAGAAAGATGCGCCTGTTACACACACTCATCTTTGTAAAGAGCGCCCAGTATTACTTTTATGAATTCTAAGGTGGCTGATTCTGCACTTCTAAGACTTTGTAAACCGAACTGAAACTTACTTAAAAGATTGTATTTCTTCAAGTAATTCATTAATGTGTCTCTCGTAACTGATTCTATTGTATACTATGGCGGCGAAAAGAAAATGGTCTGAAAATTTTCTATGTCTTCTTCATTACCTTTCTTCATCAGATATATATCTCTTGCCTTTTTTAAATACTCTGGAAATTTTCCAGAAGTAAAAGATTCATTTACCGCAAGTTTTTGAAGATTTTCCCTGTGCTGTGGCCACGCAGCAGAGGCCGGCTCGGCCGATGTGGTAATCGAATAAACAACGGGACATCATTCTTGACATTACGTCAAAAGATGCTGGGCAGACGGAGTTGACAACAACGCTCACAGTCAATCGCATAGAACTGCTATTACCGGAAACAGTGTGGCCAAGGGTGAAGTAACATACTGTGACGTGGAGCACTTGGCTGCAAGTGTGAAACTAATACGTAGCAAATTTAAAAAAAAATTAACCCAAGCTTGGGGCAGGGCGAGCTAGAGAATCCTTACAGCAGAAGTATTTGGCAAACCTATTCATTCCACCTCCACCCCCCTTCCGCCCCCAGTGGGATTGAGTCAAAATTGTAACTATAAGGGTATAAATAATTGAGCTTCACGGCTCAGAGCATACAGTTCTGTCGCCATTTTGCCTGCGTCTTGAACAATGGAGAATGTTGGGCTTTTGAGTTTCAGAGATACCACGGCTACCACTGGGTGATGAACAGCGGATGGCTACATGTCTGCTGATTAACTCACCGAGGCAAGTGGCATGCCATAACTGTGGCGTGGCAGCTGGGTAGCTTGCGAAGACTTCACCGATGCAGGGAGCTGGTGTCCGACCATACACTGCCCTCTGATAGGCTTCAGCCGACAGACTGCAAGTGGTCTACAGTCAAGCTGGGGAAGGGCTACCCTCTAGTGTCCTAGGAACCTACTAGATGTTATCAGCCACTTTCCGGGTCTACCTTCGGGGAGGGGAAGGGGGGAGAAATGCCTGGGACATTGCTGCTCGGCATCAGTACATCTAATGTCAGCTATCACACCCAAGTGTACGACATAGGGACACTGAGTACGTGTGGGACTGTGTAGCTGGCGAAACTCCAGAGGTCGTGGGCGGGCTGTGGTCGTTCTTCGTCCGATGGCGACCCACACAGCACCGTGGCAGCAGCTGGCCTCGACCCAGGACAGTGGACGTTACCGGTGTCATCAGGGTGTTAGCTCTTTCTGCAACTGCTAACATCTGCATGCACACAGTGCAGCCCCGAGAGCAGCCAGCGTGATTAAACAGAGGTGGTATTGGCAAGTATTTATTCAAGCAGCCTTGTACAGCCAGCATTTTCGCTCGCTCAGCCTGACATGAAGTGACCCAGAATAGGCTGTGCCGCCATACCCGGTATCAGTAAGTAGCCGTTAGATTTCCTTAAATGACGTACTGTGTCGACAAGTGTTTGTCAACGCCTTAGTCTATGGTTTGGTGAGAGAAGTGATTGGTGGGTAACTCTCGATACCCAAACGCTGCGGTTTGATGTCGAGTAGCAAGACTGTGTACTTTTATCATTACATACGAGCTGTGGTACTTGGCATGTGTCCAGTTCAGAAGCGTCTGCTCAGCACAGTGGTTTGGGGTCTCACTTTGTTTACGTTTTATTCAATATCTGTTGTCAGTTATCATATTTAATTTGTGAGTACTGATAGATTATGTAAAATGTTTGCGAAGCACCGTTAACCCTTGGACTTATTATTGTTTAAGTGTTGTGATAGACCCTATAATACTACCAATAAGGGGAGAGTTTTGCAATCCTGCAATGCACGAATTGCCTGCAGTAGATCTGTAGCAGCCATAGGTTTTACTTGTAGGTGGGTCGGTCGTTTGTCCCGCGATTGTTGAGGGTGAAGACGGGCTAGGACACATGAGGAAAATGTAATATATAAGGCTTTGGGAGACTTGAGTGCATTAGTTAACTACTCGCTTTTCTGTTATTAATTACGGTAAGAGGTAAACCACGCAGAACAGTAAATCACGTGTTGCTACTACTACAGAGTCCGTTGTTGCTTTAACTGACCAAGTTAGTGCGTTAATAAATTAAAATTCTCGCCATAACAGGAGCACGAGAAACTCCTTCCTAGATTTGAGGCTTTGGAAGCTGTTCAGATTCAATCATAGCCTGAATCGTGGAAAAATAATAAGACAGAGTTGGGGATGGCTTCTTCTACTTCTAATCTGGCTGTAGCCACACTTTTCAATCCGTTTTCGGGTGAAACAATGGAACATGATTAAATATTCACTAATGGCGTTACAGCTACTGCTGCAATGAGCGGTTGGTCAGACGAAGTAATTCTACGTGTTGCATTTAACAGGAGAGTACAAGGCGCATGTGTTGTATCATGAAACCATCAGCTTTTCCAAAAGCAGAATAGAACAAGGTTTTTTTTGCGAAAAGCTGAGTACTTCGTCAGTGGAATTAATTTCGGACAGGATTCGAAAAATCAATGCGCAGACGTATGTGCCTACCCAGAATGCGAAGGCCAGTAAGATGATACCGCAGGAAGCAGCAAATAGAGCATTAGACATTTCTTGCTAGGAATACGCGCAGAAGTATCACGAAGCGTTCGCGTTGAGAATCCGTGTCATTTAACAGCAGCTCTTAGAACTGCAGCACAATTGGAGGAGGTAGATTGGGTACGACAGTACGTGTGTTTACTATTGCGAAAACTAATGTTCTGGAACATATGAAAGTTTTTCCACATGTGGGTGAAGGACATTGAGCGATTCTCGAGCTAGATTTTCTCGAAAAATAACATGCTAAGATTAATATTTGGCAACGCATGGTTGAGCTTAGTGGAAATTTGTTTCATTTGGGCAATACAGCTGCAAATGAAGTCATTCCGCAAGGTCCACCTGTATTGAAGTTGATGCCAACGAAGTTGCAGACGAGTTCGTTACAGATTGATCAACAGGAATGAAATTCGGGGATTGGAAGATGTTTTTAGGGACTGTATAAAGAGGCACAGGAAGTGATATTTGTAGGGAATTTCAGAGGAGTACCATGAGTTACAGTGAACCTACGGTAGATTAAGAGCTTGGTTGTCAAGATGGTGGATATTGTAGCACAGAATATAGTTTGGAGGAAGACAGGTTGCTTAAATGTGGAAAATAAATTACTAACTTGTTGTTTGGGGCAGTGGATGCGGAGGATGCTTGGAAGTTTAATTATATACTTGGTCAGGTCCAGCAAATGGTGGTGTCATAGAATGACACGCAACTCTGTAGTCTAGTTAAGAGCAGAGAGTACAAAACAAAAAGAACTATGGAGCTAACCCGGTACACTAGTGATACAAATGAAATGTTGAATAATGATCTGGGGAAGGTACGAGGACAATTATGTTTATCGGACAACAAACTGGGCAGCGCAACGTTACTCCGCGCATTGGCAGATCAGCTTCGTGACGCAAGGAGTGAGCTGATGATATTGCAGGAAGCAATGCATCATGCAATAAAAGGATATCTCTGGTGTTGATTTCACCATGGGAGTTCATTTTGGGATTACGCCTAGTGGAGAAGCAGTTCCCAGCAGAATTAAGACACGTAATACAAATGACAGAAAGTAATTTAGCATTATTACTTCATACGGCTAGGATGAGTGTAAGAAAGGATGGAGCAAGGGTATACCGGATGTCTCTTCCAAGGGTCACCAGGCTCAATTTCTCTGGTGTTTTGGCAGATATATGCAATTAAGTTTCTACATTGTGTAGCTAGAGTCAACCCAAACAATAACCCCAAGTGTAACATGCCGCCATTATTGTGAGATGCTTGAGCGTTTGGCAAACGATTGAGATTGTGGTGTCACCGCCAGACACCACACTTGCCAGGTGGTAGCCTTTAAATCGGCCGCGGTCCGTTACTATACGCCGGACCCGCGTGTCACAACTATCAGTGATCGCAGACCGAGCGCCGCCACACGGCAGGTCTAGAGAGACTTCCTAGCACTCGCCCCAGGTGTACAACCGACTTTGCTAGCGATGGTTCACTGACAAAATACGCTCTCATTTGCCGAGACGATAGTTTAACATAGCCTTCAGCGACGTCATTTGCTACGACCTAGCAAGGCGCAGTTACTATTGATATCGTGAATCACGTACCGGCAAGACCGACGTTCACCATTAATGGATTAAAGTTAAGTATTCCACCAACTACGTCCGTTTTTCTAAATTCTAATTTCCTTGTCCTGTTCCAGACCTCACGCCAGCCTGCGTGAGCTAAAACGCGTGCCTTTCGGCCTCCTCTAGTAACCCGGTGTTGGCTCTCCTGCCAACCAAAACGGAGATGCTACGAGATATAACCCTGGTTAGATTGCCATCTGCGCCTCTTTTTTAGGAGAGGCTGTTGGTACTTATGAGATCATGTGAAATGGGAAAGCAAAGTATCGCAATGGATACTTAATTAAATATCTGAATTAAACAAGAGTAGCCTAGTTACTCTTGAAATATGGGTAAAACAACTCACATACATATATTGATAAAGGTTTTCATTAGGCTACTAACTGAAAATAAAGTTCAAGTTAAAAATCTTAATGATTGGTAGACGCATTAAAGTGATTCTAACCACTGAGTAAACAATACAAATAATTACAAAAGGGATACAAGGATGCAAAATCGTAACGAAGGACTTTGGCAAAGGCGGTTGGATTTGTGACACAAACGACACAAAAAGTACACAGAAGCTCCAAAAAAAACTGGTATAGCCATACGCGTTCAAATACAGAGAAATTTAATCGGGTAGAATACGGCGCTGCGATCGGGAACGCCTATGTAAGACAACAAGTGTCTGGCGCAGTTGGTAGATGGGTTACTGCTGCTACAATAGCAGGTTATCAAGGCTTAATTGAGTCTGAGCGTGGTGTTATAGTCGGTGTACTAGCGATGGCACACAGCATCTCCGAGGTAGCGGTGAAGTGGGGATTTTCCCATACGACCATTTCACGAGTGTACCGTGAATATCAGGAATCCGGTAAAACATCAAGTCTTCGACATAGCCGCGGCCGGAAAAGATCCTGCAAGAACGGGACCAACGACGACTGAAGAGAATCGATCAACGTGACAGAAGTGCAACCCTTCCGCAAACTGCTGCAGATTTCAATGCTGGGCCGTCAACAAGTGTCAGCGTGAGAACCATTCAACGAAACATTATCGATTTCGGCTTCCGGAGCCGAAGGCCCACTCTTGTACCCATGATGACTGCACGGCACAAAGGTTTACGCCTCGCCTGGCCCCGACAGCATCGACATTGGACTGTTCATGACTGGAAATATGTCACCTGGTCGGACGAGTCTCGATTCAAATTGTATTGAGCAGATGGACGTGTCCTGGTATGAAGGCAACCTCATGAATCCATGGACCCTGTACGTCAGCAGGGGACTGTTCAAGCTCGTGGAGGCTCTACCATGGTATAGGGTGTGTGCAGTTGGAGTGACGGAATTGCTGATACGTCTAGATATGACTCTGACAAGTGACCCGTACGTAATCATTGTGTCTTATCACCTGCATTCATTCATGTCCATTGTGCATTCCGACGGACTTGGGCAATTCCATCAGGACAATGCGGCTCTCCACACGACCAGAAATGCTACAGAGTGGCTCCAGTAACACTCTTCAGAGTTTAAATACTTTCGCTGGCCACTAAACTCCCCAGACATAAACATTATTGATCATATCTGGGATGCCTTGCAACGTGCTGTTCAGAAGGGATCTCCACCCCCTCGTACTCTTAACAGATTTATGGACAGCCCTGCAGAATTCATGGTGCCAATACCCTGCAGCGCTACTTCAGACACTAGTCGATTCTACGCCACTCGTGTCGCGGCACTTCTGCGTGCTCGCGGGGATCCTACAGGATATTAGGCAGTTTCTTAGGCTCGAGCCACGTGGCATGGACTCGACTGATGTCTGAAATAGCGCTGGAGGGAATAGACACCACGAATACTGCAGCGCTTTTCACAAATCCGTAAGATTACGAGGGAGTGGAAATCTCTTCTGAGCAGCATCCCAGATATGCACAGTAATGTTTATGCATGGGGAGTTTGGTGGCCAGAGGAAGTGTTTAAACTCAGAAGAGTGTTCCTTTAGCCACTCTGCAGCAATTCTGGACGTGTGGTGTGTCGCATTGTCCTGCTGGAGTTGCCTAAGTTCGTCGGAATGTACAATGGACATGAATGGATGCAGGTGATCATACAGGATCCTTACGTACGCTTCACCTGTCAGAGTCGTATCTAGAGGTATCATGGGTCCCAATATCTCTCCAACTGCACACGCCCCACACCGTTACAAAGCCTCCACGAACTTGAACAGTCCCCTGCTGACATGCAGGATCCATGGATTCATGAGGTTTTCTCTATTTCTGTACACGTCCATCCGCTCGATACAATTTGAAACGAGACTCGTCCGACCAAGCAACATGTTTCCAGTCATCAACAGTGCAATGTCGGTGTTGGAGGGCCCAGGCGAGGTGTAAAGTTTTGTGTCGTGCAGCTATCAAGGGTACACGACTGGGCCTTCTCCACCGAAAGCCCATATCGATGATGTTTCGCTGAATTGTTCGCACGCTAATACTTGGTGATGGCCGAGCATTGAAATCTGCAGCAGTTTGTGGAAGGGTTGCACTTCTGACACGTTGAAATATTCTCTTCAATCGTCGTTGATCCCGTTCTTGCAGGATCTTTTCCGGCCTCAGCGATGTCGGAGATTTGATGTTTTACCGCATTCCTGATATTCACGGTACAGTTGTGAAATGGTCGTACGTGAAAATCCCTACTTGATCGCTACCTCGTAGATGCTGTGTCCCATAGCTCGTACTCCGACTATAACAACACAGTAACTCACTTAAATCTTGATAACCTGCATTGTGGCACCAGTAACCGATTTAACAACTGCGCCAGACACTTGTCTTATACAGGCGTTCCCGACGGCTGCGCCGTATTCTGCCTACTTACATATAATTGTATTTTAATACCCATCCCTGTACCAGTTTCTTTGGCGCTTCAGCGTGTATTCCTCTACTTCAGTATTTACTGTCTATGTCCCACAGATTGCCCTCGTCGTCACTGTTAGTTGCTTCTCCTTCTTTCCTCTCTGCTTCAACCGTCAGAACAGCTGTATTCCCTGTTTCCATAACACATTACCCATTCCGGGGTTTTATCGAGCGTTCTCCATTCACTTATTTGTATTCATCTTCACTCGAATCATCATCTTCTCTCAGAATGTCTAACATCGCATCTGTCCATTCTCCTCTGTGAAGAAATACCCCAAATGTACTTCCAGCTTCTTCTAAAGTATTACACCTTAAGTGTCGTGTCTTTGAAGTCGCTGGACCCACTCGTTGTCATCTTCCCCACATTCTTCGCAACTTGATTTCTCTTCTTCTACAACTAATTCTGTCATCGCCCCTGTTGTTAGAACAGCGCTCTGCACAAATTCAATAAATTGAGTCCCACAATCACCTTCGTAGTCAGGTTCCTTATAGTTAAGGAATTAGCACTGAGACTGTGTGACTGAAACTCGAAATCGGAGCTGATCTGCTATTTACCTTCCGTGTATTTCCTCTGTAATGAACCATGCTCCTGCATCTCTTGCATTCTCAAGATCGACTACTGCTTTTCCTTGTTGTATATCTTATAAGTTTTATTTAGGGCCGAAACTTGTCATCACAAATGGTTCAAATGGCTCTGAGCACTATGGGACTTAACATCTATGGTCATCAGTCCCCCTAGAACTTAGAACTACTTAAACCTAACTAACCTAAGGACATCACCCAACACCCATTCATCACGAGGCAGAGAAAATCCCTGACCCCGCCGGGAATCGAACCCGGGAACCCGGGCGCGGGAAGCGAGAACGCTACCGCACGACCACGAGCTGCGGACTTGTCATCACACTGATCTTTACATCGATAATGGGATATGCAATACGCGCATTCAGTTGTCGATCTTAGCGACACCTTCTGACAACTTTTTAACTCATCACAATCGACAAGTGCGGCTCTTGGTAGGCGTATACTTTCTAACGGCGAGGTTGGAGCCTTAGCTACTAGTCGAAGGTGCTGGTTATTGCAGTATCATCACCGTTGTGTTGAATCCTTCATGGTTCAGGAATATGTACTTCGACAATTTCGACACCTTCTCTCTGTTGATCACTGATTTCTCCATGATTGCCTCAGTCATCTAGTTGGTACAGTGGTCCCCACGATGCATTAGGATTATTTCCATTCCACTTATTGGCATTACTCTGTGGTGGATGTTTCACTCACCAGTTTGAATAATGTGGAGCATATTGTTGTGGGTCAAAGTGGGATTTTGTGAAGCATACAGGCTCTGTAACTTGGGCTACATGATCAGTCAATTTAATGTAAGGAATGTTGGAATGCATCGATAACGTTCATGCCACGACATACATGTGTAATATGTCTCTGAATCTGGTACAACAATTTTGTCTGAAAATTTTTTATTAATCCCTTCTGCTTGCATAACACGTCCACGGACTGGTTACATCTCACCATCTCCCTGAAACACTGAATCGGATCTCGATATTGCGATTCAGTAAATGGCTCTATCATTAAGATTCCGAATTTCACCCGCTCCTATCTGTCTTGTGTCCAGTGCTCATGGGAAAATGCTGAATTGCGTACTTCATATGTTTTGCATTTGGTTATGATTACTCCTACTGTTGCTACTGTTTCTTCTCAGGGATGTGTGCAAATAATATTTGTTGGTAACGTGCATACCACACCCTCGGTAGTCCATCGTGGAATTGTTCGGCCCAAATCATTGGATAAAGACTCTTCGAATGGTCTGGGAATAGTGCATATTTCTGTACCGATACAAAGTCTTCCGTTTCTCGTCTTCCTCGTCTTCCTGGTATCCCATGCCCACTGGTATCGCTGGCTGTACATGTGCAAGTTAGTGCTCTGTCACACTGCATATACGGCAGAGTCTGTCAGTCAGCTGAAGCAATTCTTCCTCTCCCTCCCTTCTTTCCCCTTCGCACATGACTTTTTCGCTAATCTTACTGCTACTCCTTGAACCACTGCTTCATTCCATTTCGTTAAATAGTTCGACAAATGCCTCATAGTTTCTGCGGTTAATGTTAACCTGAATTTCCGTGGATTGAAATAATTCAAATGGTTCAAATGGCTCTGAGCACTATGGGACTTAACATCGGAGGTCATCAGTCCCCTAGAACGCAGAACTACTTAAACCTAACTAACCTAAGGACATCATACACATCCATGCCCTAGGCAAGATTTGAACCTGCGACCGTAGGAGTCGCGTGGTTCCAGACTGAAGCTCCTAGAACCGCTCGGCCACCGTGGCCGGCTTGAAATAATTCCTTGATTTCTTGCTTATCTTTTAACGTAACTGAAACAATCCTGTCTGATACCAAATCTCTTCGCAACGACAGCTGTTTAACTTGCACCTTACCCTTCGTTCCTTTATCTGAAACCTTTCCTTGTATTCTTTAATCACGTCTACATCTTTACATAGTTCTTCCATTGTGCTTTTCACTTGAAAAACAAGTGCGTACTTTATTGACGCAACCAAACACTTTTCATCAATTATTTGTGTCGTTTTGACTTAGGACATATTTATCTCCCACCGGATTTTTTTAATCCATTTAGGCGATCCCCTTGGTGTAACCTTTTATGTGATACGCCAGCTTTTGGTCGATCCTCGCGTAATGTTCCCTGTTTTCCTTCAAAGTTTCCTCTGTCTTTTTGTACCACTCGTCGTTTTTTCCATTTTGTTGCTTATTTATCAAAGCTAGTCCTGCGGAATTTTATTTTCCTTAAAAAGTTCCTCCTTCTTTTCGTGTTGCTTATTTTCTTACGCTGTCTTCCGTCTTCTCGTACTGTCGTTTATTTTCTAATGCCATTGCAATCAGAAAGGATTGGAGATCAAACGGTGCCGGAACAGGAGGCGTTGGCGCACGAATTGTAATACTCTGTGTTATTCCTTGTGTCCAGTGGCTTCAGATATTTCCATTGCCTGTGACATTATCGCATTTTCCTCATATAAAGACTCAGCTTCGAACTGCTCCCCACACTCCCGCATATTACTTGATTCACCCTCTGTTACAACTGAACCCTAAAAATTATCATTGTCACTTCTCTTTTTGCAATCTCTTGTGAACCATCCGGCTGAATATGCATATACAACTCACTGTCCCTGATTACTGATTGACTGGCTAGTTCTCTTTGAACTTTGCTCATTCTCGCCAAACTTCGTACACGAGCAAGGGCTACGTTTGACAAGTCCGGATACTGACACAAACAACAGCCGGCTATGTTAACCACGCAAATGGCTTTCTCTTTTGTCCATTCCCCCCATCAGGTGCTTTCAAATGGTTCAAATGGCTCTGAGCACTATGGGACTCAACCTCTGAGGTCGTCAGTCCCCTAGAACTTAGAACTACTTAAACCTAACTAACCTAAGGACTACACACACATCCATGCCCGAGGCAGGATTCGAACCTGCGACCGTAGCGGTCTCGCGGTTCCAGACTGTAGCGCCTAGAACCGCACGGCCACTCTGGCCGGCTAGGTGCTTTCAGAAATGCTCTCACAACCATTGAGGAGTGAGACAAATATTTTCTGGGAACCTCTGACAAACATCCTATAAAGATTTTTCCATCGAAGGTGTTATTACGCTACAGATATATTGTTAATAACTTACGAAACAAGTATTTTTTATATAATCTTCTTTTTCGCACTTAAACCAGCAATCCAAGACGGGCATTTGTTCAATAACGCGTTCTGAATTTTTACATAGCAATTGCATCAAACTAAAGATAAATCTGCCATCAATAATGAGAACTGCAAGAGCAGTACTGGCCTTATTTGAATCAGACATCGTCAGGATATGTGAATGACGTAGACAGACAAGAGAAAGATCATAACAGTATCTGAACAGATCAGTAGTAAACTACTAGAGACTGTCACATCATATTAACACCTATGGGCACTAATACGAAACTATGTGAAATAGGTCGAACAACTGGCACCAAGAATCGCCAGGCCAAGTGGAAGACAGACTTGTTTAGGGTATTCTAGGAAAGTTCAGTGCAATACATCGCATACAAGACTCGAGTGCGACTTATTTCAGAATATTGTTCCAGTGCTTGGAGTCCACGAGTAGATCTAGCAGCAGAGGAAGAAAGTCATGCACACGCTACTCATAACATAGCTGTCGATAAAGCCCGTCCGAAAGTGTAACAGAAACAATTTAGCAATCTCAATCTCTGTCTATTTTTGACGTTGTTTTCACAAGACACAGTTAGGCATATTTGAAGAACCGGCATTTGCGACAGTTCTGGTTCCCGTATAGTGCGCTTCGCTTGAGGAAATCGTCCACGTTTCACTTGTGTACATTGCTACACTGCAGATACCTTCAGGAAATCCTGCCAGACACTTACGCACATACCTGATGATCTGTTGTTACAAATTTCTCTTTCCCAGAATCATTTTTCTTGCATTTGCCAGCCTGCATGATATATTCCCTGCAATTCGGCCATCATAGCTATTTTTGATCCAAATAGCAAAGCTAGAGTCCTACTTTCAGTGTCTCGTTTCCTTATATGTGTCTTCAGCGTCATCGCAGTTAATTCGACTAGAGTCCATTACTATTTTACTTTTATTCATGTCCATCTTATAATCTGTTTTCAAAACACTATCTATTCCGTTCTGTTGGTTTTGCAGGTCCTTTTCCGTCTCTGAGAGAACGCAATGTCATCAGCAGATTTCAAAATTTTTATTCTTCTCTCTGAACTTTAATCGCCTTTCCACATTCCTCCTTGGTTTTCTTCACAGCTTGCTCAGTGTACAGAGTGACTAAACTTGGGGATATGTTACAACCGTAGGTTCACTCCCTTCTCAACTACTGCTTCCCTTCGATATAACTGTTGTGACTAACTTTTCCCTCCCTGTATTTACTCCCTGCTACATTCGCAATATCAAAGAAGGTGCTCTACCAAGCCTTTTAATACACTACAGATAAAAAAGTTATCGTAAGTATTATGAAATATCAAAGGAGGTCTCCAGCTTTGGAATGAAATCGTCCAGTATTTGACGAATCATTCGTAAAGCCACGGCGGGCTTCATCGGTGCTGCGGATTGCAGGGATTCCCTAGGATGAAAACCCTCATGGAAGTTTCATGACGCGTGATCTGGAGCCACCGGGGAGCGTCCACTCCACATACTCCGACGACCACTGTGACAGTGGGCAGCTGGACGCCACAAGGGAACGGCACATTAAATCATCTGGGCTACTGGGTGCCGTATCATCTGACACATACAAATGGCAACGGCCAGAAACAGCGCCAGGTGTTGCAACAACGCAGACCAGCGTCTTGTTTTTTGGTCGAAACTGTATTAAGCGAAATACCAGTTCAAATTTGCTTTATATATTTTATTTCATTTTTTATCTGAGTTACTGACTGTGGTTCTAGCTGTGCAATAAAAAATTGTTTGTCATTTCCGTTGTCTGGCGTACACTGCTGAATCAGATCATTAGAATACCTGATAAATACACCTCTGGAATGCAATACCAAACGTATTCTGCGCCGCATGGATTCGACAGGCCCTTCGTGAGTCTCCGGAGGAATTTGGCAACACATTTTACGCACGCAGGTTGCACAGTTTCCGTAAATTACGGACCCACGGATCGTTGGCGCTGAGCCGGCGCCGGATAGCGTTTCAGACGTGTTCCATCGGGTTCAGTACAGGCGAATTTGGCGGCTGGTCCCGGCGGAGGTTCGAGTCCTCCCTCGGGCATGGGTGTGTGTGTGTTTGTCCTTAGGATAATTTAGGTTAAGTAGTGTGTAAGCTTAGGGACTGATGACATTAGCAGTTAAGTCCCATAAGACTTCATACACATTTGAACATTTTTGAACAGGCGAATTTGACGGTCGAGTCATAAACGTGAGTGCACTAACAAGCCCTTCAAACTATTGAAGCGTTATTTTGGCCTCGTGACACGGGAAATTATCCTAGTGGAAGATGCCATCACCGGCGAATATTACATCAAGCAAGGAGAAATTTAGATCGAGCGCAATAATGTTCACGTAGTCTACGGCTGTCACGATGCCTTAGATTACTGTCACGCGTCCCCCGGATGTGCAGGTGAGTGCCCGACATAGTATGATACCGCCCCACCGGCTTGTATCCCTGTCGTGGCCCGTGCTTCGAGCAGCAGTTAGCACTGATCACAATCTATCCTGACAGTACCATCGACCTGGTGTAACAAGAAACATGATTCGTCCAACCAGGTGACACGTTTTCATGGACCCACAGCCCAATCTCTCTTATTCCGCGCCCACTGCAATCTTAGTTTATGATGTCGTTCGGTCAGCACCGGAACACGTAGGGGTCGTCTGCTGCTGAGCACCATTTCCAACAATGCGTGCTGAACGGTGTGCTGCGAAGCACCAGTATTGTACTCTGTCGTCAGGTCTGCCACAGATCGCCCGCTTTTCCCCCTTTACAGCGTGATCAACCATTGACGTCGTGTGACGAAGACTGGATGCACAGTGTGTTGTCACCTACTCGTGATTTTGCCCTCCGCCCACCACTTTTCATAGACCTGCCGACAGTAGCACGCGAACAGACGATTAGCCAACCAGCTTTCTACGTTTGTATACTTTTATTATTGCGCGTCGTGCCGAAAACTCTGCCAGACGTCATTCCACCTCGTAATGGACAGTGGCCACTACGTATAAATTATCAGTTTCTTCTTGGTGTAAAGCCAAGTTGTTGAGAAAACCACTCCTGTGTTACACGAACAGGGACACAATGTAAATGCGTCGACCGATTGATTGAAAAGGGGCAACACCAATACATTAAACTTTTATTTTGAAAATGAAAGTTGCACTAACTTGGCCACTCATAATCCGACAACAATACTCTATGCAGTTATACAACCAGCGTAAATCCTTTCAAACTTCAAAAGAGACATAATGTCCCACCTTCTATTACAATAGCAATCTCTTCTTGCAGCACACTCTTGCCAATTCTTCCTTCCACCTTGTCTACGATTTCTCCATTGAAATTGTTTTCTTTTTTAACAGTCATTGTTACTTTCATTTCAATCTCCTCCTCTTTCATTATCCTTTTCACTTCCTCTAAAGCCAAACAAGGCTTCAAAAGTGCCAAACTAATCAATATCATTCTTGATGTCTCCTGTATTTCACTATTATTATTATTATTATTATTATTATTATTTCTTTTCTTTCTCAGACGTTATGTCTGGTTAAAAATGGAAAGTGACACGGACCTTGATCAAGAGTGACTTCCTTTTAACTGTACGGTATATGTTACATTGCATTTAGGAACTTTCGGGTAATTGAACATGTATCAATAATTACAGATTCCTGTAGTTGTATATATACATTTGGATGTTGCTGTATTGCGTTGATGTACTGGTGGATATTGTGTGGTATGACTCCTGTAGTTGATAGTATAACTGGTATAATGTCAACTTTATCCTGATACCACATGTCCTTGACTTCCTCAGCCAGTTGGATGTATTTTTCAATTTTTTCTCCTGTTATCTTCTGTATATTTGTTGTATTGGGTATGGATATTTCGATTAGTTGTATTAATTTCTTCTTTTTATTGGTGAGTATGATGTCAGGTTTGTTATGTGGTGTTGTTTTATCTGTTATAATGGTTCTGTTCCAGTATAATTTGTATTCATCATTCTCCAGTACATTTTGTGGTGCATACTTGTATGTGGGAACATGTTGTTTTATAAGTGTATGTTGTAAGGCAAGCTGTTGATGTATTATTTTTGCTACATTGTCATGTCTTCTGGTGTATTCTGTATTTGCTAGTATTGTACATCCGCTTGTGATGTGGTCTACTGTTTCTATTTGTTGTTTGCAAAGTCTGCATTTATCTGTTGTGTTATTGGGATCTTTAATAATATGCACGCTGTAATATCTGGTGTTTATTGTTTGATCCTGTATTGCAATCATGAATCCTTCCATCTAACTGTATATATTGCATTTCTTAGCCATGTGTTGGATGCGTCTTGATCGATGTGTGGCTGTGTTAGATGATACGGGTGCTTGCCATGTATTGTTTTCTTTTTCCAATTTACTTTCTTCGTATCTGTTGATGTTATGTGATCTAAAGGGTTGTAGAAGTTTTTATGAAATTGCAGTGGTGTAGCCGATGTATTTATATGAGTGATTGCTTTGTGTATTTTGCTAGTTTCTGCTCGTTCTATAAAGAATTTTCTTAAATTGTCTACCTGTCCATAATGTAGGTTGTCGATAAATCCCCTTCCTCCTTCCTTTACGCTTAATGTGAATCTTTCTGTTGATGAATATATGTGTTGTATTCTATATTTGTGGCATTGTGATCGTGTAAGTGTATTGGGTGCTTCTGGGTCTGTGTTACTACATTTCACTACTCCAAATGAGTAGGTCAATGTTGGTATGGAATAAGTATGTATAGCTTTTGTCTTGTTTCTTGCTGTCAATTCTGTTTGCAGTATTTTTTGTTAGTCGTTGTCTATATTTTTCTTTTAGTTCTTCTTCAATATTTGTATTATCTATTCCGATTTTTTGTCTGTATCCTAGATATTTATAGGCATCTGTTTTCTCCATTGCTTCTATGCAGTCGCTGTGGGTATCCAATATGTAATCTTTTTGTTTAGTGTGTTTTCCCTTGACTATGCTATTTTTCTTACATTTGTCTGTTCCAGAAGCCATATTTATATCATTGCTGAATAATTCTGTTATCTTTAGTAATTGGTTGAGTTGTTGATTTGTTGCTGCCAGTAGTTTTTGATCATCCATGTATAGGAAATGTGTGATTTTGTGTGGGTATGTTCCAGTAATATTGTATCCATAATTTGTATTATTTACCATGTTGGATAGTGGGTTCAGAGCAAGGTAGAACCAGAAAGGACTTAATGAGTCTCCTTGGTATATTCCACACTTAATCTGTATTGGCTGTGATGTGATATTATTTGAATTTGTTTGCACATTAAGTGTGGTTCTCCAATTTTTCATTACTATGTTTAGGAACTATATCAATTTAGGGTCTACTTTGTATATTTCCAATATTTGTAGTAACCATGAGTGTGGTACACTATCAAAAGCTTTTTGGTAATCAATGTATGCGTAGTGTAGCGACCTTTGTTTAGTTTTAGCTTGATATGTTACCTCAGCATCTATTATCAGCTGCTCTTTACATCCTTGTGCTCCTTTGCAGCAGCCTTTTTGTTCTTCATTCATAATTTTGTTCTGCGTTGTATGTGTCATTAATTTCTGTGTAATGACTGAAGTTAATATTTTGTATATTGTTGGTAGGCATGTAATGGGGCGATATTTTGCCGGATTTGCTGTCTACTTGATCTTTAGGTTTCAGATACGCTATTCCATGTGTAAGTGAATCAGGGAATGTGTATGGGTCTCCAATGTAGCTGTTAAATAATTTAGTTAGATGTGAATGTGTTGAGGAGAACTTCTTTAGCCAGAAATTTGCTATTTCATCTATTCCAGGAGGTTTCCAATTATGTGTAGAATTAATTGCTCGGGTGACTTCATGTTGCAACATTATCACGTCAGGCATTTGTGGTATCATCTTGTATGTGTCTGTTTCTGCTTGTATACATTGTGCATGTCTGTTACGCTGTACCGGGTTTGACTATATGTTGCTCCAGAAGTGTTCCATGTCTGTTATATTTCGTGGATTGTATATTTTAATGTGTGTGTTATCTATTGTCTGGTAAAATATCTTTTGGTTTGTGTTGAATGTTTGGTTTTGTTTCCCTCTATTTTCACTTTTTTTGTATCTTCTAAGTCGTTTGGCTAATGCTTGTAATTTCTGCTTCTTTTCATCTAATTGGTCTATCGCTTCTTGTTGTGAGATTTTACCTAACCTTTTCCATTTTTTGTATGATATTTCATTTCTTATAAATTGTGTTAGCTGTCTGATGTCTTTTCTCAGCTTTTCTGTTCTGACCTGTATTATTATAATTTTTATAATTATCATCCTTTTCTCAGACGTTATGTCTGGTCAAAAATGGGAAGTGAAGCGCACCTTGATCAAGAGTGACTTTCATTTAACTGTACGGTATATGTTATATCGCATTTAGGTAACTGAACATGTATCAATAATTACCAATTTCTGTAGTTGTATGTATAAGTTTGGATGTAGCTGTATTGCATTGATGTACTGGTGGATATTGTGTGGTATGACTCCTGTAGTTGATAGTATAATTGGTATAATGTCAACTTTATCCTGATGCCACATGTTCTTGACTTCCTCAGCCAGTTGGATGTATTTTTCAATTTTTTTCTCCTGTTTTCTTTTGTGTATTTGTTGTATTGGGTATAGATATCTGATTAGTTGTGTCAATTTCTTCTTTTTATTGGAGAGTATGATGTCAGGTTTGTTATGTGGTGTTGTTTTATCTGTTATGATGGTTCTGTTCCAGTATAATTTGTATTCATCATTCTCCAATACATCTTGTGGTGCATACTTGTATGTGGGAACGTGTTGTTTTATAAGTTTATGTTGTAAGGCAAGCTTTTGATGTATTATTTTTGCTACATCGTCATGTCTTCGGGGGTATTCTGTATTTGGTAGTATTTCACATCCGCTTGTGATGTGATCTACTGTTTCCATTTGTTGTTCGCAAAGTCTGCATTTATCTGTTGTGGTATTGGGATCTTTAATAATATGCTTGCTGTAATATCTGGTGTTTATTGTTTGATCCTGTATTGCAATCATGAATCCTTCCATCTCGCTGTATATATTGCCTTTTCTTAGCCATGTGTTGGATGCATCTTGATCGATGTGTGGCTGTGTTAGATGATACGGGTGCTTGCCATGTAGTGTTTTCTTTTTCCAATTTACTTTCTTCGTATCTGTTGATGTTATGTGATCTAAAGGGTTGTAGAAGTGGTTATGAAATTGCAATGGTGTTGCCGATGTATTTATATGAGTGATTGTTTTGTGTACTTTGCTAGTTTCTGCTCGTTCTATAAAGAATTTTCTTAAATTGTCTACCTGTCCATAATGTAGGTTTTTTATATCGATAAATCTCCTTCCTCCTCCCTTTCTGCTTAATGTGAATCTTTCAGTTGCTGAATGTATGTGATGTATTCTATATTTGTGGCATTGTGATCGTGTAAGTGTATTGAGTGCTTCTAGGTGTGTGTTACTCCATTTCACTACTCCAAATGAGTAGGTCAATATTGGTATAGCATAAGTATTTATAGCTTTTGTCTTGTTTCTTGCTGTCAATTCTGATTTCAGTATTTTTGTTAGTCTTTGTTTATATTTTTCTTTTAGTTCTTCTTTAATATTTGTATTATCTATTCCGATTTTTTGTCTGTATCCTAGATATTTATAGGCATCTGTTTTCTCCATCGCTTCTATGCAGTCGCTGTGGTTATCCAATATGTAATCTTTTTGTTTAGTGTGTTTTCCCTTGACTATGCCATTTTTCTTACATTTGTCTGTTCCAAAAGCCATATTTATATCATTGCTGAATACTTCAGTTATCTTTAGTAATTGGTTGAGTTGTTGATTTGTTGCTGCCAGTAGTTTTTGATCATCCATGTATAGGAAATGTGTGATTTTGTGTGGGTATGTTCCAGTAATATTGTATCCATAATTTGTATTATTTAGCATGTTGGATAGTGGGTTCAGAGCAAGGCAGAACCAGAAAGGACTTAATGAGTCTCCTTGGTATATTCCACGCTAAATCTGTATTGGCTGTGATGTGACATTATTTGAATTCGTTTGGATATTAAGTGTGGTTTTCCAATTTTTCATTACTATGTTTATAACTGAATCAATTTAGGATCTACTCTGTATATTTCCAATATTTGTAGTAACCATGAGTGGGGTACACTATCAAAAGCTTTTTGGTAATCAATGTATGCATAGTGCAGCAACCTTTGTTTAGTTTTAGCTTGATATGTCACCTCTGCATCTATTATCAGTTGCTCTTTACATCCTCGTGCTCCTTTGCAGCAGGATTCTTGTTCTTCATTTATAATTTTGTTCTGTGTTGTATGTGTCATTAATTTCTGTGTAATGACTGAAGTTAATATTTTGTATATTGTTGGTAGGCATGTTATGGGGCGATATTTAGCTGGATTTGCTATGTCTGCTTGATTTTTAGGTTTCAGATAAGTTATTCCATGTGTAAGTGTATCAGGGAATGTGTATGGGTCTGCAATGTAAGTGTTAAATAATTTAGTTAGATGTGAATGTGTTGAGGTGAACTCCTTTAGCCAGAATTTTGCTATTTTATCTTTTCCAGGGGCTTTCCAATTGTGAGTAGAATTAATTGCTTGGGTGACTTCATGTTGCAAAATTATCACTTCAGGCATTTGTGGTATCATCTTGTATGTGTCTGTTTCTGCTTGTATCCACCGTGCATGCCTGTTATGTTGTACCGGGTTTGATCATATGTTGCTCCAGAAGTGTTCCATGTCCGTTATGTTTGGTGGATTGTCTATTTTAATGTGTGTGTTATCTATTGTCTGGTAAAATTTCTTTTGGTTTGTGTTGAATGTTTGGTTTTGTTTCCTTCTATTTTCACTTTTTTTGTATCTTCTAAGTCGTTTGGCCAATGCTTGTAATTTCTGTTTCTTTTCATCTAATTACTCTATTGCTTCTTGTTGTGAGATTTTACCTAACCTTTTCCGTTTTTTGTATGATATTTCATTTCTTATAAATTGTGTTAGCTGTCCGATGTCTTTTCTCAGTTTTTCTATTCTGATCTGTAGCCTGTGTTGCCATGCTGGTTTTGTGGGTTTCTTCTGTGTGTTGGCTGGTTCTGATCTCTGCCTTGTGTGTATATTTAGTGTAGTGAGTGCTCCTACATAAACTAGTAGTTGTAACTCTTACATAGTTGTATTTTCATTTATTTTGTTGTGTATGATTGTGTTGATAGTTGTTATTGTTGTTTCGACTTGTGGGTTATTTGGTGGTCTATGCAAGAATGGTCTAATGTCTGTATTTGTGTCTTTGTATTCTATATATGTCAGCTGAAATTTTTCTTCTATATCTAACATGTGCGTCACTGCGTGTTCTATTTGTGCTTGTTCTGGTGGCTGTCTTAAGATTTCGTTTTCCTCTGATTGTTTAATTGATGCGTGTTGTTCTTTGTTTGTTTGCTCTGGGATGTTTGAGTCCATTACTGTATTTTCTTCTTCTTCTGATTGCACATTATTTTGTTCCAGTTTTTGTTGTACTTGTTGTTTGATGTTTTCTAATTCTGACTGGGGTATCCTGTTGTTTTTGATTATTACACGGATCTGATCAGCTAGTCGTTGTTCTGTTAAAAATTTTAATTTCGGGTATCTGGTAATAAATGTTGTGTATACTTGTGATCTGTATCCAGTTGTGTTGGTTCCTAGGTTTGTTGCTTGGTAATAACAGAACATGAGGTGTCGATTAACTTCATCTGACCATCTCATCCTCTGTCTTTGTTTTCCTTCTAGGGTGGTTGCAGGAAGCATATCCTGCAAAACACCTCTATTTGGATTTAAATAATTTTCCAGTTGGCTAGCAGTGTCATTACCATTGTGGGCGGGCATAGGGTTCAAGCGTCGTCCCCGACCATGACGGCGCTTGTCCGAGGCTTCTTTAGTTCTGTCCTGAACCAACTAATCACACTAAAAGGGGGGTTAGCCCTATTAGTGGTTTGTTCTTTTAGTCGCCTTTTACGACTGGCAGAACATACCGGAGGCCTATTCTTTTCCCAGGCCTTATTAATATTAATATTATTATTGCTATTACTATTATTATTGTCAGTCAATACTTTTTTTAATAATGTAAATTATTAATATAGACTGTTATTTACAACTAATTAATATAATTCTTAATTCCACCATAATTTTATTATCTTTATTAGTGTTACTATTATTACTATTACTACTACTATCAATGATATTTTTATTAATAATGCTGATCGTTATTACTGTGATTGTTGCGTGATATTTTTTTGTATGTGTTGTTCCTGGACAAATGTAAGAGAGGGCCTTAAGGCCCTAATCTGGTCAGGCTAAATAAGCAGAAAGTTAAATAAATAATTATCATCACCATCTTCATTTACAGCATGAAAGGCTTTTTAAGGCCTACAGTAGAAAAATAAAAGGAGAAGAAACAGCGTTCTATAAAAAAAATTGTGAAAGAACGTATTCCAAAAACACCGCAAAAGAGGAGGTCACTCAGTCACAAGAGGGGAGCTATCTATTGCAGATGGTACTCCATCGTTGGCAGTCTCCAGCTTTATCTTTCACTTCTTTAAGGATTGTTAGTACTTAGTCCTTCCGTCGCGTCATTGGATCTCTCCTTGGGCATTTTCCAGCAGGTCTAGAAAGGGGGTATGGGAGGGATCTATCATCTCGAAGGAAGTGGCCAAACCAATGTAGCTCTTGTGCCCTAATATTCGGCCAATGTGTCGTTTTCCAAACGGCTGGTACAGGTCTTCTTTGTTTCTTCGTTCCCTTTTCCATTCCGTGGTATTGTAGACGCGTCTATAGAGCTTTCGAAGTACCTTCTCGAAGATATAGATTTTTCTTCAGATGTTGCTAGTGACGCCCAGGTTCCACAACCATATAAAAGTACTGGACGTGTTAGTGTCATGTACAGCTGGATCTTATATAAGTCGTGACGCGAATAAATTGTTCAGGCTAAAGGCCATGCGTTTAGTGTTTATTATTCGTTGATGCACTTATTTCGTCACTTCACTTCCCTTGTTCAGTATGGAACCCAGGTACTTGAATACCTGAACTCGTTCAAAAGTGTGCCCATCAGCAGCAATGAAATGCAAGAGCTTTGACAACATGGTACATCAAGATATTTGGTTTTATCATCAGTCAATGCCAGTCCAGTTTTCTTCGCATTGTGGAGAAATCGAAAATTATCTGCGCACACTTACTCCATGGTGTCACCAATAATCAAAATGTTGTCAGCAAATGGCAGGACTGTGTCAACCATTTCCTTTTCTCTGCTTCGACCAGTGTCACGGTTCACTTTTTCCAAGGCCAAGTTGAATAGTACTGTTGTCAATGGTTCTCGTTGTCTCAGGCCATTTCGAATACAGGATGATGACGGCAGTTTGTTACCGAATAGTAGTTGATAACGTGACTGAGAGTGGCAAGCTGAAATTAATGGTATGCATTTCGATGGGGAGTATTTAACGTTTTCCCTAACATTGAGCGGCCATTAGTTTTATAAGCTTCTCGGAAATCAACGAAGGTAAGGTGTAATTCCCGATCTACCTAGTAAAATTTTTCTATCAGCTGCCTCAGGGCAAATTTGTGGTCAATAGTCGACCGTCCAAGGACGAAGCCACATTGATAAGGGCCCACAATTCCTTCAATCGATGGTTTCATAAGGTTTAGCAGCAGCGTTGTAATTTCAGCTAGTGAAATCCTTCGGTAGATGGATACCAGTGTATCATGACTCTTCATGGAGATGTGACACGTAATTTCTCCCTTCCATTCCTCAGGAATTATTTCCACTATTCAAATGATAGATATTAACAGATTCAAAACCTCCGTCAGTATTTCATCGTTTATGGAAAAAGTGTAAGGCAATCGTAAAATGCGTTTTAGCCAGGTACGTGCCGAGTAAAACTGTGAGGGACGGGAAAAATCCACCGTGGTTCAACAACAAAGTTGGGAAACTACTGCGAAAGCAAAGAGAGCTCCACTCCAAGTTTAAACTCAGCCAGAACCTCTCAGACAAACAGAAGCTAAACGATGTCAAAGTTAGCGTAAGGAGGGCTATGCGTGAAGCGTTCAGTGAATTCGAAAGTAAAATTCTATGTACCGACTTGACAGAAAATCCTAGGAAGTTCTGGTCTTACGTTAAATCAGCAAGTGGCTCGAAACAGCATATCCAGACACTCCGGGATGATGATGGCATTGAAACAGAGGATGACACGCGTAAAGCTGAAATACTAAACACCTTTTTCCAAAGCTGTTTCGCAGAGGAAGACCGCACTGCAGTTCCTTCTCTAAATCCTCGCACGAACGAAAAA
The DNA here is from genome assembly GCF_023864345.2 of Schistocerca serialis cubense. Taxonomy (NCBI): domain Eukaryota; kingdom Metazoa; phylum Arthropoda; class Insecta; order Orthoptera; family Acrididae; genus Schistocerca; species Schistocerca serialis. Next base: position 720,382,066 of record NC_064642.1, read on the forward strand.
ATGGCTTACTTCGAAATAAGTGTCCAAGGAATAGAAAAGCAACTGGAATCACTCAACAGAGGAAACTCCACTGGACCTGACGGGATACTAATTCGATTCTACACAGAGTACGCGAAAGAACTTGCCCCCCTTCTAACAGCCGTGTACCGTAAGTCTCTAGAGGAACGGAAGGTTCCAAATGATTGGAAAAGAGTACAGGTAGTCCCAGTCTTCAAGAAGGGTCGTCTAGCAGATGCGCAAAACTATAGACCTATATCTCTGACGTCGATCTGTTGTAGAATTTTAGAACATGTTTTTTGCTCGAGTATCGTGTCGTTTTTGGAAACCCAGAATCTACTCTGTAGGAATCAACGTGGATTCCAGAAAAAGCGATCGTGTGAGACCCAACTCGCTTTATTTGTTCATGAGACCCAGAAAATATTAGATACAGGCTCCCAGGTAGATGCTATTTTCCTTGACTTCCGGAAGGCGTTCGATACCGTTCCGCACTGTCGCCTGATAAACAAAGTAAGAGCCTGCGGAATATCAGACCAGCTGTGTGGCTGGATTGAAGAGTTTTTAGCAAACAGAACACAGCATGTTGTTATCAATGGAGAGACGTCTACAGACGTTAAAGTAACCTCTGGCGTGCCACAGGGGAGTGTTATCGGACCATTGCTTTACACAATACATATAAATGACCTGGTAGATAGTGTCGGAATTTCCATGCGGCTTTTCGCGGATGATGCTGTAGTATACAGAGAAGTTGCAGCATTAGAAAATTGTAGCGAAATGTAGGAAGATCTGCAGCGGATAGGCACTTGGTGCAGGGAGTGGCAACTGACCCTTAACATAGACAAATGTAATGTGTTGCGAATACGTAGAAAGAAGGATCCTTTATTGTATGATTATATGATAGCGGAACAAGCACTGGTAGCAGTTACTTCTGTAAAATATCTGGGAGTATGAGTGCGGAACGATTTGAATTGGAATGATCATATAAAATTAATTGTTGGTAAGGCCGGTACCAGGTTGAGATTCATTGGGAGAGTCCTTAGAAAATGTAGTCCATCAACAAAGGAGGTGGTTTACAAAACACTCGTTCGACCTATACTTGATTATTGCTCATCAGTGTGGGATCCGTACCAGATCGGGTTGACAGAGGAGATAGAGAAGATCCAAAGAAGAGCGGCGCGTTTCGTCACAGGGTTATTTGGTAAGCGTGATGGCGTTACGGAGATGTTTAGCAAGCTCAAGTGACAGACTCTGCAAGAGAGGCACTCTGCATCGCGGTGTAGCTTGCTCGCCAGGTATCGAGAGGGTTCGTTTCTGGATGAGGTATAGAATATATTGCTTCCCCCTACTTATACCTCCCGAGGAGATCACGAATGTAAAATTAGAGAGATTCGAGCGCGCACGGAGGCTTTCAGACAGTCGTTCTTCCCGCGAACCATACGCGACTGGAACAGAAAAGGGAGATAATGACAGTGGCACGTAAAGTGCCCTCCGCCACACACCGTTGGGTGGCTTGCGGAGTATAAATGTAGATGTAGAAGCCGAGCATCTGTGCTGTGATACCACTACCTCTTGGAGCCATGTTGTTCTTGAGAGCCTTTAGCGCAACACTGTTTCTGTTTTCTTTTTGTGATAGTTCAGGGACTTCAGCACTATCAAACAGGGCTCGCATCTGTGTTGTCACTGCTGTTGGAATGTCATGATTCAGTAAGTTCTCAATTTTTTTAATAGGCTTGCCAACTCTAAAGGTGGTACCACTTCACCAATCTCATTCGTTAGGACCGATCTACTTGTCGGCAGATACCTCTAGCAAATCTTGAAGCCCGGAAAAAGGAGCGTGACGACTTTGATTCTTCGACTACTATCAACAGACTTTTATGGTGTTCCAGTTTCTTCTTTCTTATGAGCTGATAGGTGTTAGAGCTCGCCTCGAATATACACTCCTGGAAATGGAAAAAAGAACACATTGACACCGGTGTGTCAGACCCACCATACTTGCTCCGGACACTGCGAGAGGGCTGTACAAGCAATGATCACACGCACGGCACAGCGGACACACCAGGAACCGCGGTGTTGGCCGTCGAATGGCGCTAGCTGCGCAGCATTTGTGCACCGCCGCCGTCAGTGTCAGCCAGTTTGCTGTGGCATACGGAGCTCCATCGCAGTCTTTAACACTGGTAGCATGCCGCGACAGCGTGGACGTGAACCGTATGTGCAGTTGACGGACTTTGAGCGAGGGCGTATAGTGGGCATGCGGGAGGCCGGGTGGACGTACCGCCGAATTGCTCAACACGTGGGGCGTGAGATCTCCACAGTACATCGATGTTGTCGCCAGTGGTCGGCGGAAGGTGCACATGCCCGTCGACCTGGGACCGGGCCGCAGCGACGCACGGATGCACGCCAAGACCGTAGGATCCTACGCAGTGCCGTAGGGGACCGCACCGCCACTTCCCAGCAAATTAGGGACACTGTTGCTCCTGGGGTATCGGCGAGGACCATTCGCAACCGTCTCCATGAAGCTGGGCTACGGTCCCGCACACCGTTAGGCCGTCTTCCGCTCACGCCCCAACATCGTGCAGCCCGCCTCCAGTGGTGTCGCGACAGTCGTGAATGGAGGGACGAATGGAGACGTGTCGTCTTCAGCGATGAGAGTCGCTTCTGCCTTGGTGCCAATGATGGTCGTATGCGTGTTTGGCGCCGTGCAGGTGAGCGCCACAATCAGGACTGCATACGACCGAGGCACACAGGGCCAACACCCGGCATCATGGTGTGGGGAGCGATCTCCTACACTGGCCGTACACCACTGGTGATCGTCGAGGGGACACTGAATAGTGCACGGTACATCCAAACCGTCATCGAACCCATCGTTCTACCATTCCTAGACCGGCAAGGGAACTTGCTGTTCCAACAGGACAATGCACGTCCGCATGTATCCCGTGCCACCCAACGTGCTCTAGAAGGTGTAAGTCAACTACCCTGGCCAGCAAGATCTCCGGATCTGTCCCCCATTGAGCATGTTTGGGACTGTATGAAGCGTCGTCTCACGCGGTCTGCACGTCCAGCACGAACGCTGGTCCAACTGAGGCGCCAGGTGGAAATGGCATGGCAAGCCGTTCCACAGGAATACATCCAGCATCTCTACGATCGTCTCCATGGGAGAATAGCAGCCTGGATAGCTGCGAAAGGTGGATATACACTGTACTAGTGCCGACATTGTGCATGCTCTGTTGCCTGTGTCTATGTGCCTGTGGTTCTGTCAGTGTGATCATGTGATGTATCTGACCCCAGGAATGTGTCAATAAAGTTTCCCCTTCCTGGGACAATGAATTCACGGTGTTCTTATTTCAATTTCCAGGAGTGTATTATCCTTGCATCTTCCGAAAGTTGATCTAGGCACTTTAGCCTCTTCGCTGATCTGACATTCTTCGTCGAGCCAAGGTTTACTTCTGCGTTTTGAACGGCAAACAAGCTCTTCATTGGTACTCACTAACAGTGCATTCCGTAACGCTAACCATGCACCTTCCAGGTTGTAAAGATTCTCCGATGTAAGTCGTTCTGCAGTTTTGTATCGACATATTCCATTTTATACTAGTCAAAGAGAATCATCCCTTCAGCATTAATTCACCACTTGGTAGACAGTTTCAGACGTAGTTTTACTACCACCAAAAAACTGTCGGGGTTCTATCAGCCTCAAGGAAGTTTTGTACATGTCCGACACTTCCACGATGACCTTAGTCAATTAGAATATGGTCAGTCTGTTCATCGTACTGCCATCTGGGGGTATCCACGTAACCTTATGTACTACACTGCGGGAGAAGTACTTTCTTCTAATGGTCATTCTCCTTGATTCGGCAAAGTTGATCAGCCTGATACCGTTCTCGTAGCTTCTTTCATGGCTACTATCAGGATCAATTCATGGATGATACTCCCCTTCCCACTAGTGCATTGCAGTCTCCTATTGTAGTCCGTCTCCTATGGTAGTCCGTCCACGACATTCTCTAGCTCATGGTAGAAATTGTTCTGTGTTCCTTCATCAGCATGCTCTGACGGAGCATGACAGCTGACTAAGCAGGTTTTATATAGTTTAGCGTTTAAAATCATCCAACAGATGCTGACATTTGCTGAAAACCACTGTTGATAACCGATATCATTTTACTGTGGACAGGAAACCCAACTCCCGAAGTCCAGGCTTGACTTATCTCGTTGCTATTGAAGAGTGTGTGAGTATCTCCAACCCCCGTAACTCCTGGAGGGAGTCTTGTTTCTTGGATTGCTGTCACTAGGCATTGATATTTACCAAGTATTCCTCCAAGATGTTTCGTTCCCTCGGTCATGACTCACCTTGCATTCCAAGTTCGATTTCTAACTCCAGAGAATCCATTCACATATCCAGTTCTGTTAACGTTTTGATCCATCCACTCGTTTCTTTTGGCTTTTTCTTTAACCACGTTCTTCTTTATAGAGGTGGGGGCCTGACCCATCGTCTAACCCTCCTCCCTTCTCATCTGGACTTGGGACCAGCAATGGCAGGGTTAAGCATTAATTAACTAGATAAATAAAGTAAGTACTTATCATGAAACTGTTCATTGAAGGGGATCAATACCTAATAAAACATATTACGACCATACCAATAAAATTAACAATTTAACACCTTAAAAACAATCTTTTATGCAAATTTTTCAATTACTGCTCTTACTTAGAAATTTCAGTTACCTTCATCTTACTTAAATCAGTAATCAATTGCCTCCTTTTCACAATTACTCACGAGTCATAGAAAACATGACCAAATCAACTAACAAATTTATAAACTTACGAGACTGTACAAGTGAATATACAAACATCGTTTAGGACTTACAGAAGACTCAAACGCAACCAAATGATCTTAATGCTCACTAACATTAGTTTTGATATAATTAGAAATGGAACATTGCTTGCCTTTTAGAAACATCTGGATGTGTCAGGACCGTTGCTCCAGTACATACCTTGTCGAACGATATCCGCCACCCATATACCTCAGCCCACATAAATACAAGTCCACATAAATACTTATACCTAAAACAGTTTATTATCAGAGACCAGAAGTACAACAACTTTTAGAAGCCAAATAGCTTACTTCAGTCGCTTGGTTCCGCAGTCCTCAGAAGCGGCCTTATGCCAGTGTAATTAACAAAAAAAAATGGCTCTGAGCACTATGGGACTTAGCATCTATGGTCATCAGTGCCCTAGAACTTAGAGAACTACTTAAACCTAACTAACCTAAGGACAGCACACAACACCCAGTCATCACGAGACAGAGAAAATCCCTGACCCCGCCGGGAATCGAACCCGGGAACCCGGGCGTGGGAATGTAATTAACTAACAACCAGACGCAAGTGAGTAGCAACTAATTCCGTAATTAGTGACAACCCCCACTTCATAAATCTCTTTACACAACAGACTCAAGCAACGATTTAATCTCTAAGTCAGAGGCTGCACATTCCACGGAAGACAATTTAACCATAAAGATGAGTAATGTGATACCGATACACTATAAGCTAATGTTCGACCAAGCTGATGAGCCTGTGATATTAGCGAAAAACAGAACCTTTTGAAAACTTTCTATTAACCAAGTGGCTGCATTAACATTGCACGTATCTGGCCAATTGAGATACTTTGCGCGCACCGCTGTCTGATTTTAGTCACTGTGCTTCTTTCTACCCCTGTGCTCAAAGCTAACCGCACTTTCCAACGTAGTAAACACCAGAGCAGTCGCTTGACACACGTTTTTCTACACACGCCCAGGTTCCTCTCGTATTCGTGCGTCCGTCCTCCCTCACCACAACACGGATCTTTCGCGTCCAAAGCTTACCCCTTCCACAGGAAAATCCTTTTCCCCCTCAGAGATATCCCACATACATAGGTACGACAGTCCGGCCAATAGACATCGGCTAGTGCCAATGTAAATTATTGTGCCGTACATGGTACACCTTTATAAAATATTTTCAGCAGTATAGTGTATTTCAAACTGAGAATAATACATTCAGTTGAAACTACCACAAAAAACACGAATACAAAAATTAGGTTTCTGCTTAGCATCTCATTGTCTTGCAAGTCATTAGACACGCAAAACTCCATTAGACGACTCACTGGGGTACCGTGAGAAGGAATTAGTTGTTAAGAAACTATGCAGGGCTTTGCATAAAGTGATTTAGGAAATCCTCGGACAGTAAATATCAGACTGATCAGACTTGGTTTACATCAGCACCCAGGCCACCGCATAACATCGCTCATTATCAGAATGACAGGTTAACTCCAGGAGTTTATGTTTATTCTTTCCCCAGTCAACTTTTGTGTTGAAAATTGTTGTTCTTCTTAATAAGCCTGCGCTTTAAATGTAGTTCATGGCGTACTCCTAGCACGCTATTCACTACTTCAAAGCTTTTAGCATGTTGTGAACTTCATGTCTATTGAGTCATCGGTTGTGATGTTGCAGGCGATTAGTCGTAATGTATCATCAGGAAGCTCAATTTGGCTTAAAGTGAAAATCCCTGTCATAAGATCTGACAAATAACATACCAGTTACCTGCATCTACCGAAAAGTTCGTAGTTTAATCTATTGCAAACTTCTGAATTTTCGCAAATTAATAATGTATTAACTGATTTAGTACTGTCTTATTTCCTTGTAGAACTTCATGATTATACATGAAAAGCACACTGTTATGCGAAACTGTTAAACTCCCTCAGTGACCCACGAAACCGAAACATTCAGTAGAGGGGAAGAGCATTCGTAGGAGGTGAAATACCCTAACAATTTATTTGAACTGACAGTACTGTATCCATGAATGATTTGCATTCTGGATGTTTCAGATATTTTACGTTAAACGTCTAGATAGATCACGTCAAGGGAAGGGTATAATGAAGGAGCCTCCTAGAAGATTGTGAGCCTAAAGACTGAAGACAGACACAATCGGGCGTACCCTGGAAACGGTGAAAGATTTCACCGGCTAATCCTTCTAACACCAGATCAAGTTAAAGTCCAAAACCAAATTAACATCAAGATGCAACGGTCTTTATCAAGACCACCCCTTGTGACGATCTCGATAAATATTGAGGGATTCTCTAGTCATAAGAGTGTTTTATTAGCAGACATGTGCTATAAGCATAAATGTGACGTATTGTTGGTGCAGGAAACACACCGGGGAGTCACCAGCCACAGACCTAAAGTAGTAGGAATGGATTTGGCCATTGAAAGACCTCACGACAAGTATGGGAGTGCGTTTTTCATCAGACCCGGGCTCAACGTAACGTCAGCCGCAATGACAGAAGTAAATAACACAGAAGTACTTACCATTCGCGCCCAGAAGTTCTCTGTGACGTCTGTGTACAAACCGCCAGATGTGGACTTTGCTTTCCATGAACCAAACATTTTTACATATGACCATATTAATTTTGTCATGGGTAATTTCAACTGCCATGGTGAAGCATGGGGATATAATGAGACTGATGAGAATGGTGTACGGCTTGAATCCTGGGCTGACACTAATTCATGACCCAAAACAGCCAGCGTAGTTCAACAGCAGAAGATGGAGAAAGGGATATAATCCTGACAACATCATTGTGATTAGGAAGTTGGCAGCACAGTACATGAAGCTTGTTGAAGAACCTATCCCAAGTACACAACACAGACCCGTCATTTGTGTTGTGAATGCCATGATTAAACCAGAGGAGGTGCCTTTCCGAAGACGGTTTAATTTCAAACAGGCAGACTGGCAGAAATTTAAAGAGAAATTGGACGAAGAGATTGAGATAATCGCTCTTCGACCAGATGAGTATGGTAGATTTATCGATCTTGTGAAAGGGATCTCAAGGAAAAACATCCCAAGGGGTTGCCGTAGCCAGTACATCCAGGGTCTGACCGGCAGCAGCAAGGTCTTACTTGACAGGTACCAAAAGCTGTTCACTCATGACTCCTTCAGCGAAGATACGATGGAGGCTGGGGAGGAACTAATGCAGGCTATTGCTGAGGATAAGAGATCACGGTGGTGCAAATTACTCGGGAATCTTGACATGAAACAAAACAGCAGACGTGCATGAAATTACTGAAAAACTTAAGTGGGGACCCAACTGACCACCAGCAGAAGAACAACGGGGTAACAGCAAATCAGATTGCCAGCCAACTTCTGAAGAAAGGGAAAACGAAAGGGAAAAGAGAAAGGGAAAGAGTTATACCACAAGAACAAAAAGATTACGGACTCCTCAATGCTTCATTCACAGCAACCGAACCGGAAGACGCCATTCCGAGTATGAAACTGAATAAGGCCGCTGGAACTGATAACCTTAGAACGGAGCAGATAAAACAGTTTGGGCCCAAAGCTCGAAACTGGTTACTATAAATGATGAACATCTGTATTAAAGAGCTGACTATTCCAAAACTATGGCGGCAGGCGAGAGTGGTGGCTTTACTAAAACCTGGCAAGGAGATAAAGGACCCCAAAAGTTACAGACCAGTGTCACTTCTATGCCATCTCTATAAGATACTGGAGCGGATGATTCTCAACCGGGTGGCAGAAACTATAGATGGAAAGCTAATAAAGGAACAAGCCGGTTTCAGACCAGGAAGATCTTGTTGCGGGCAAATACATAATCTGACGCAACATATAGAAGTTGGATTTGAAAAAAAAAATTAATAACTGGAGCAGATTTCATAGATCTTACTGCGGCATACGACACGGTAAACCACAGAAAGCTATTGCGCAAATTATATCACCTCACAGGAGACTGTAGGTTGACGATGGTTATTGGTAGCCTTCTGCAGAATCGAAGATTTTATGTCTCCCTAAACGGTAAGAACAGTAGATGACGACTGCAGAAGAATGGCTTACCACAAGGAAGTGTATTTTCTCCCATCCTTTATAATGTGTACACTAATGACCAACCTATACCTCAAGATGCAAGACTGTTCGTATATGCTGATGACACATCTGTGGTGGTCCAGGGGTCCAATTTTGATGCAACATCTGGAAATCTCTCAAGAGCGCTTGAAGAACTGGCTCAATACTACGACGCCAATCACCTCAAGCCAAACCCTGACAAAACCCAAGTATGTGCTTTCCATCTGCGCAATAGAGATGCTGGAGTTGAGCTCGACGTTACATGGCAAGGTAAGAAGCTAAAGCACTGTCCAACACCTAAATACCTTGGGGTTGTACTTGACAGAACGCTTTCCTTCAAGCAGCATTGCCAAAACACCAAGGCTAAAGTCTGCTCCAGGAATAACATCATCCGCAGGCTGACAAACTATGAATGGGGAGCTCAACCATCAGTACTGAGAACATCAGCACTTGCTCTGTGTGTTTCTGCAGCAGACTATGCAGCGCCAATATGGGAAGCATCTGCACATGCTAAACAGGTTGATGTGAGTGTAAATGAGACAATGAGAATTGTTACAGACCCACACCAACGGGTAATTTGTACCTACTTGCGGGAATTGCCCCATCCAAGATCAGAAGGCAGGTGGCACCAGACGCTGAGAGAACAAAGAAAGAAACATTCTCGACACCCACTGAATGGGGACGTCACTCAGGCTCGGGGGCTTAAGTCTAGAAATAGCTTTATTGCAAGAACCAAGATCGTTGACGGTTCACAGGAAGATAATAGAGTCCGTAGATGGGAGAATGAACAAACCGCACTGCAGATAACACCAAAAGAGCAAATGGCACCTGGAAACAAACGTCCTTATACAGTGTGGAGAACACTAAATAGGCTGAGGGCTGGTGTACCCAGATTCAAAACTAATCTGTGCAAGTGTGGACTGCGGACTAACGACGACGACGTTCTTTGCGAATGCGGAGAGGTACAAAACGAGGCACATCTGCTCATGTGCCGACTACTGCCGGAGCCCTGCGGTTTTAGTGACCTGCTACAAGCCAACGACAAAGCCGTAGCGGTGGCTAACTATTGGAAAAATAAAATTTGATCTGGACACGGAAAAGTAAAAGTAAAGTAACGTCAAGGGAAACATATTCTGTTAGAGACGAAACGTTCGCTACTGCTTCCCGACGATGGCAGACCTCCTCTTGAAGTGGTTATGCCGTTGATAGGTGGCAGGGTGTGGGCACGCTGCAATGTGCATGTGCAGTGTGTGTTGCCTATAACTCATCTTCTCCATGCGAAGAGATGTAGGCCGAGCCAATTAGAGTCGCTGATTCACTCCTAAGAGGTCTTTCTCCACTTAAATACACTCCGTCTTAAAAGTTTTCTTGTTGAAAATCACTCTATCAGTTTACTGATTTAGGTAGTAAGCAGTGCACCTGGTTAGTGGACTCTGCTAGTTCGATGAAATCTCGTCGTTCCAGAGCTGGCGAATAGTAAAGGACGCCTAACGCTCCCGGAAAGTGCCAGCGAAGTTTTATCTCTAACAGACGTTTTACCCTCTGACGAGATGTATCACCCCAAGACGTTTCACTTTGAAACACCCTGTATATTTCGCTGAACTTTACCTTTATTGCCTGTGTCAGTGCTATATAAGGATCGCTAGAATCAAACCAACCTCATAGAATTCATACAAAGAAGGAAAGGCCAAATACCGCCTGACAGCGAAACAAGGAAGCCTTGTAAAATGTCTTCCTCTCAAACTTGGTTGGTACGTATTGCTATAGTGTCTAGCATATTGTTTTTAAGGCCTTGGATTTGCTTCTTTCTGCACAAAACGTTTCGCTGCTTATCAATGGCGACATCCATCATACGTCTGGGAAACGGCTGACGTGTCGGCGAAGTCAGGGCAGACGGCGTCGTTACCGGGTAGCGCTCGGCAGCTAACGAGCGCTGTCAGACCGGTATGCGCTGCTTTTATGACGTCGCTATGGCGACATTTCACGACGCGGCTAGGTGACTGATGTCTTTGTACTTCTTGTGACAGACAAGGAAACAGGCAGCCGACGTCAATAAGGATAAAGTGCCACAGTCGCGGTCCAGCAACGCAATGATTTGAGGGACAGTTCTAAGGGAAAAGCACTGTCAGTGTCTCATTGTAGAAATCTTCCATCTCCGTGGATGCTACCATGTCTAGGTCTAGGACATGATCCGTAGAGGACGATGCTGAATGTGTTCACACCACAGTATTAATACGGAGTTAATATCTGAAAGGAAAGTAATTCTGTCTCTAACACTGAATTCCTCCTGTAAGTCACACGTATTACGGATATGAGACTACTGAATGAAGTGTATCCTTGGCTTCCTCCAAAGTATAAAATTCCTTATTAAGTGATTTATAATGTAACTAGAGTTGTACATAAAATTCGAACTACGTTACATATTTTTAATTGACAAGTGTAGGGAAAAGACGTTAAGACCAATCGCATGTGAAACCACAGCTGTTAAATTTATGGATTTACATCTGCCATGCTAAGTTCATTTATTCCTTTCTCTATTATCCAATATAATTTTTTTTTTTTAATTTCACCTTCAAGCGTCATATTCTGTTGGCTACTCTTCACGTCCTTTGCTTTATTGTATATTTGCTTTATTGTGTATCTTACGTTTGTGGTGTCTACAACATTCAAATTTCGTATTTTTACACATCTGTACCTCGCACACGCAAGAGGCATTGGTACTATAACGTAATCTTGATATTCCTCCTGACAACATTAAGTAAGGAAGAGTTCTTATGCTACTCAAGCGCATACTGAAGTATAGTAATTGTTTTCTGGCAGTTTACATCCTGGTCATGGGACCTAGTGCTTAAATATTTCCAGAGAAGTGTAACTGAAGCTAGTTACAATTAATGCATTATAAGTAATCAAACGAATTACTAAAATCTTTTTGCTTCTGTCAGCAGACGCACGTAAACACTTAATATCATACTTTAACAATATGCGTAAAATATCGTTAAGTATAGTACATTTCAAAGAAAGCAGAAAAAGGTTCTTGCAGTACACAACAGATTAAAACATGCAGTGCGCTCTGCTATTTTTATCTTAAACTGACATCAGGTCACCATTTAAATCAAGGGACGCCCTTCCTTCACTATACAAAATACAATGAGCTAATCTCTATCTCAATGAAAGCAGCAGATGTTAAGAATAACACTAAAGGCAAGAAGCCATACTCTAGAAGAAACCACTGAAGTTCACTGCTCTCATAGTTTAGTATTATTTGCCTTAGCTGGAAGGCACACGATTTGTTTCGAGAAGCAGGAAGCGTGTGGTTTTGCCTCAATAAGCGACGCAGCGTCATCCACACTCAAGCTTCTGTGACACTACGTTGTTACAGTAGCGTGCTCGTCCTGTAAGCAAATCACTTGATTTGGTTGTATCCATCAACAGCTGGGTCAAAGCTTCGAGCCGGGTTTCCAGCCCTCTGCAAACCAGGCTACAAAACTGCGGTAACCATCGATAGGATATCCTGGAAATTATTTAGCAAAGTATTAGTCGAAACCCACCTGGTTCTCAACTAGCTGGAGTGCTTCACACATATCAACGTCACACCGTAGGACAGCCCAGACGTCGCCAAGATCTAGCCAACCGAGAAAGATCAGCGCCGGAAACGAAAGAACTAGAATGTTGCTTAGCAACGCTGCAAATAAGAAAGTCGGAGCTTAGAGAATATCTGTAGATCTGCAAGAAGGACGTCATACTGACGAGTGCGTTTAGTCCTATAGCAAGTACTGATCTTTTAAAATTGATTTAGAAACATGTTGTATAAATTCATAGCCATGAAAATACACTCCTGGAAATGGAAAAAAGAACACATTGACACCGGTGTGTCAGACCCACCATACTTGCTCCGGACACTGCGAGAGGGCTGTACAAGCAATGATCACACGCACGGCACAGCGGACACACCAGGAACCGCGGTGTTGGCCGTCGAATGGCGCTAGCTGCGCAGCATTTGTGCACCGCCGCCGTCAGTGTCAGCCAGTTTGCCGTGGCATACGGAGCTCCATCGCAGTCTTTAACACTGGTAGCATGCCGCGACAGCGTGGACGTGAACCGTATGTGCAGTTGACGGACTTTGAGCGAGGGCGTATAGTGGGCATGCGGGAGGTCGGGTGGACGTACCGCCGAATTGCTCAACACGTGGGGCGTGAGGTCTCCACAGTACATCGATGTTGTCGCCAGTGGTCGGCGGAAGGTGCACGTGCCCGTCGACCTGGGACCGGACCGCAGCGACGCACGGATGCACGCCAAGACCGTAGGATCCTACGCAGTGCCGTAGGGGACCGCACCGCCACTTCCCAGCAAATTAGGGACACTGTTGCTCCTGGGGTATCGGCGAGGACCATTCGCAACCGTCTCCATGAAGCTGGGCTACGGTCCCGCACACCGTTAGGCCGTCTTCCGCTCACGCCCCAACATCGTGCAACCCACCTCCAGTGGTGTCGCGACAGGCGTGAATGGAGGGACGAATGGAGACGTGTCGTCTTCAGCGATGAGAGTCGCTTCTGCCTTGGTGCCAATGATGGTCGTATGCGTGTTTGGCGCCGTGCAGGTGAGCGCCACAATCAGGACTGCATACGACCGAGGCACACAGGGCCAACACCCGGCATCATGGTGTGGGGAGCGATCTCCTACACTGGCCGTACACCACTGGTGATCGTCGAGGGGACACTGAATAGCGCACGGTACACCCAAACCGTCATCGAACCCATCGTTCTACCATTCCTAGACTGGCAAGGGAACTTGCTGTTCCAACAGGACAATGCACGTCCGCATGTATCCCGTGCCACCCAACGTGCTCTAGAAGGTGTAAGTCAACTACCCTGGCCAGCAAGATCTCCGGATCTGTCCCCCATTGAGCATGTTTGGGACTGGATGAAGCGTCGTCTCACGCGGTCTGCACGTCCAGCACGAACGCTGGTCCAACTGAGGCGCCAGGTGGAAATGGCATGGCAAGCCGGTCCACAGGACTACATCCAGCATCTCTACGATCGTCTCCATGGGAGAATAGCAGCCTGCATTGCTGCGAAAGGTGGATATACACTGTACTAGTGCCGACATTGTGCATGCTCTGTTGCCTGTGTCTATGTGCCTGTGGTTCTGTCAGTATGATCATGTGATGTATCTGACCCCAGGAATGTGTCAATAAAGTTTCCCCTTCCTGGGACAATGAATTCACGGTGTTCTTATTTCAATTTCCAGGAGTGTATTTAAGAACTTTTGGAAAATTAACTTATGGAAACTTCATTTTTTAAACTATAGTTTAAAGCTGCCATTCACAGACGATATTGGTAACATTTGTAATACTTATTATTCTTCTTCTTCTTTATCGTTGGCTTGTCCCACGTCACGTAGGGTCTGCGTTACTCTTCTGGATCCTTCTCCTCCATAGTACTCTATCCATTGCCTCTTCCTTCTTCCATCCTTTCTGCCTTAGGTCCCCGGATATCTTGTCCTTCCACCTCATCATCAGTCTTCCTCTCCTTCTCGCTCCTTCAATCTTTCTATCTTCAACTCTGTTTCCGATATACTCTTCCCCTTTTTTCTGTAAGTGTCCGTACCACCTTAGTCTGCTCTCTTGTATCTTTTTCCCCATGGGTCCCACTTTCACAGCTCCACTAACAAATTCATTTCTAATCCTGTCCTTCCTTGTTACCCCACACATCCACCTCAACATCCTCATTTCCGCCACTTCCATCTTCCTTTCCTGGGCTATTGTGATTGGCCATGTCTCTGCTTCTTATATCATAGCAGGCCTTACCACCGACTTGTACACTTTCCCTTTCAACCCAATGCTCACCTTCTTGTCACACAACACTCCACTCATTCCCCTCCAGTTGTTCCAACCGCAATTTATTCGGTGTTCTATCTCGCTTTCCAGTCCTCCGTCCCTCTGTATGTACGACCCCAGGTATTTAAATTTGCAGACCGATTTCAGCTCATCATCCTGGATCTTGCAAGACCTCATCTGCACATCAGTGCTAAATATTCTGACTTTGCCCTGCTAATTTTCATCCCTCTTTCTTCTAGTGCCTTCCTCCAATCCTCCAGCTTTTCCTCAAGTCTGTCGATACTCTGCTCACAACGAACAACATCATATTCCAAACATCATATTCCACGGCGCTTCCTTCTTCACATCTTTCACCAGCACATCCATAATCAAGTCAAAGAGGTAGGGACTAACCGCAGACCCTTGACGTAACCCTACTTTCATTGGAAACTCCTTTGTCATCCCCACACTACTTCTCACCTGTGTCATTGCTCCTCTGTACATTTCCGTCACTAACGTCACATACTTCTCTGGCACGCACTGCTCTCTCATGCTTCTCCATATTTCGTCCCTTGGGAGTCTGTCATATTCTTTCTCCGAATCAATGAAAGCCATATGTAGATGCCTTGTAGCTCCCCGTGTCTCTCCATGTAATGCATCAGTCGTTCCTCTTCCAGGCATGAACCCAAACTGTTCTTCACACACCACAGTCTCCTTGCGTAATCTTGCTTCTATAACTCTTTCCCAAATTTTCATTGTGTGTGCCATGCGTTTAATACCTCTATAGTAACTGCAGCCCTGCACATCACCTTTCCCCTTAAATATTGGGATCAGTACACTAGTTCTGGCATCTCCTCCTGTCGCCAAATTTTCTTCATTAAATCCCAAAGGAGCTCAATTCCCTTTTTACCGAGACACTTCCATACCTCAGCGGGGATCTGGTCTGGGCCAATTGCCTTCCCATTTTTCATCTTTTCAACTGCCCGTTCGACTTCATCTCTACTTATATCCATCGTTAATCCTTCGTTTGCCCCTCCTTCCTCAGTTTTCACTCTTACATTTTCTTCATTCAGCAAATTCTCGAAATAATTCAACCATCTTTGGATTATTTTTCCATGGTCATGCAGAATTATTCCTGTTTCATATTTCGTTTGTTTTATTGCTGTTAGATCCTTAGAAGCTTTATCTCTTGACTTGCCTATCCGTATCAGTTGTCTCATATCCTGTTTTTTCTGTAGTTGTTCGTATGCCTCCCTTACTGATTCAGCTTTAGCTTTAGCCACGGCTCGTTTTGCCTCCTTCTTTGCACTTTTGTATGCTTGCCTATCCTCAGCACTTCCGGACATACCCACTTCCTCTTAGCGTCGTTCTTTTCCTTCACAACCTTCTGCATCTCTTCATTCCACCACCATGCTTCTTTCGGCACCCCTCTCCCAGATGTTAACCCAAACACTTCCTCCCCTGTCTTCCTTATAAAAGCACTACTTATTTTCCACCACTCCTGCACACTCTCTGCCAGTTTTACCTTTTCCAGTACTTTTTCACTAAACTTCTCTCTCAAATTTTTATCCTTTAATCTCCACCACTTAATTTTCCTTTCACATTGATTTATGTGCCTCTGTCTTTTACATACTTTCATCTCACAATCCGCTACAATCAACTTGTGTTGCTATTCCTTCACCGTATATGACCTTAGTATTTCGCATCTCCCCACTATTTTTCTTTCTACATAACATGTAATCAAATTGGCTTTTACTTTCGCCACTCCTGTATGTTATTAGTTTTTCTCTGTTTCTTTGGAAGTACGTATTCGTAATCACTAGATCAAAGGCCACTGCCAACTCCACTATCTTTTTTCCTTCCTCATTTCTCTCGCCATACCCGATCCTCCATGCCACCTCTCTTCCCCACCTTTCCTTCCGCCAACATTACCATTTAGATCCCCTCCGACTATCACTCTTTCATTCTCTGGTATTCCGACCATTACTCCATCCAAATCTCTCCAAAATTTTTCCTTCTCATCCTCCGAACATCCTGCTTGGGGTGCATAGGCTGTCAGCACTGTTACCATTTCTCCGCCAAACATTATCTTAACATACATGATCCTATCATTTACTCTGCTGACCTCACATACCTCTTCTTGAAGCTGTCTGTGCAAAATAACTCCAACTCCATTTCTTGGTTCAAATGGCTCTGAGCACTATGGGACTTAACATCTGAGGTCATCAGTCCCCTAGAACTTAGAACTACTTAAACCTAACTAACCTAAGGACATCACACACATACATGCCCGAGGCAGGACTCGAACCTGCGACCGTAGCGGTCGCGCGATTCCAGACTGAAGCGCCTAGAACCGCTCGGCCACAACGGCCGGCTCCATGTCTTGATTCCGGGCTTGCACTACTATAAAGTAGCTTATAACCTTCAGCTAAGATCTTTGCCTTATTGCCCTTCCACCTTGTCTCTTGCACACACAAAGCCTTTATCTTCCTCCTCTGCACCATTTCTACTATCTCTCTTCCCTTTCCCGTCATCGTTCCCACGTTTAGAGTTCCCACTCTGATCTTGAACACCTTTGGTTCCTTCGCAAAACACCTCCCCCGGAGATCTGAATGGGGGGCTATTACTCCGGAACATTTATCTTGAGAAGCATCCATCATTCCTCTTGTTTTGGCAATATTTTTACAGCCGGATGCCCTTCCTGTCACCAACCCCCTTCTCTTGTTAGATGGGCGGAGGCTTGCTAGTTTTGGTCCGCCCTGGGTATTTTATTAACCCAGTGCCCACCATATATGGTGAGCATTCCCCTATCCGCCACCCGGGGAGGCGCCCGATGGGAAACTATCAACTCCACATTTGTAATACTGCCAGGAACAAAACTGAAAGTGAAGTATCAACTTGTTAGTGAACTTGAAACTGTGATAGGATACGACAGAGGTGGGTCAGTGGTTACACACTGGACTCAGATGGTGAGGGCGGTGGTTGAAATCCTCGGGGAGTCGTTAAATGTTTGTGGAAATACCAAGGAAATTCCTTCACAAATGTGGCCTATTCGTTTTCTTACGCTTCCCATATCACATTTTATGTTAGTCTCTAATGACAAACTAAATCTGTTGTACAATCGGCTGCACTTGCTAAGGGTGTTAAACTGATTCAACAAGATAGCGGTGAAAAATAAGTAAAGTAATGTTAATGAAGTCCAAATATGCTTCCTTACATTTAGTTATCAAGATTTATCTACTTTTTCTGCTATTGACGGGATCTGATTCCAGTTGCTGCCAATAATTCTTCTGTAAGGAACAGCAGAATTATTCTACTTCGGACGTATTACTAAGCATTACAAAAGCCGTTGAGGGTCAGCCGTGATTGCCATCCCTCTTAAACCTCTAGATCTAGGGTCATTTAGGAGAGCATGCATTTTTATTCTGGGATATTGTGTTTGTGTATCTTCCAACGAATCTGTGTATTGTTTGGGTACACAGAATGGTCAGAAACGGAATAGCTTGAAAGGTTGTTGCAACGTAGGTTGTGCTGAGAAATAATTGTTAAGAAAAAATTCAATACGTTGCGCCGTTTCCATGTTAATTAGCACCTATGTTAGCCAATCAGGCCGTTGCACGCGCAAATTCAAGTGGCCCGCCAGAGACCGTGTCAGCAAACATGTTCGTTTCAAACCATCATCCCAGGCAGAAGAGAGGTATTATCAAGACATTGGTGGACAGGGCTAATAAAATCTGTGAGCCAGCTTATTTGCAAGAGGAACTAAACCACTTGCAAACCGCCTTCCAGAAAAATGGGTACGCTGGCAAGGAGATAGATCGAGCACTCCATCCCAGAAGAAAAATGTCCGAAAACGTGCAACAACAACAACCATCAGTGGGGAAAGTTTTTCTTCCATTCATCCACAATTTTACGGACCGTATCGGGAAAGTGCTGGCCAAGTTCGGAGTTGAAACAATCTTCACACCCACCAAGAAGATTAGTGAATGCTTAAGATCGGCGAAAGATGCACGACACCCTTTAGCTACTCCTGGTGTGTATAAAATTCCGTGTAGTTGTGGGAAGGTTTACATTGGAACCACAAAAAGAAGTATCAATACTCGCCTAACTGAACACAAAAGGAACTGTCGACTGGGACACACGGACAAATCGGCTGTAGCGAAACATGTTTTTGAAACGGGTGACCATGAAATAAAATTTAGTGAGACGAGCGTGCTAGCTAAGACATCGCATTATTATGCACGTATGTATAGAGAGGCTGTAGAGATTTTTAAACACCACAATAATTTTAACAGGAAAGAAGAAGGCTTGAAGTTAGATAAGATATGGCGATCGACTTTGTACCAAAGATGTGACAATCGATTACCTTCGATCGAGAGTAATGACACCAGCCAGAGATAGTTTTACTGGCGCACTCTACGCGCTCTATATAAACAGGACCTCCACGGCCTAGCAGCTCCCCCTTTTTTTATATCCCCCTTTTTTATATCTATGTTCACCTTATTCTCTCCTTTGCTGTTTTTAAATGTCTTCTATTGTTTTGTTCTATGTCTTTCGGCTGAAGAGCAGCGCATATGGTGCTGCCAGCCCGCCCCAATGGGGAATTGAAATGAAATACAATAAAGAAAGAAAAAAAAAAAGCCTAGCAGCCAGTCGTAGACTCACCTCAGATGATGTTGCCCGCAGCTGGCAACGAAACGTCAGGGAGAAGTATTTCTATTGTTGGACCCCGGCCTCTTAGCCCGGATGTTTTAATTACTGAAGACGCCGGCCGTGAAAGCCTGCACGCTATGATTCATGTTCGTTTGGTTTCCTAAAACCGACAACCTGCACTGCAACATGCTTACAACCTTTCCAGACCGTGTCTGACCACGCTGTGTATGCGTTAGTTTTTTGTTGGCTCATTCGGCACGGCGTTGACTCGACAATGGTCACATATCGCCTCTGTGTACGCCTTTCCGCATAGTTACTACTTGTCTCTCTTTGTTCAGTTCTGTTGTCAGTAGGCTGTTAGGCTGTTTAGGTTTTTTTATTGGTAACGCCACCTCTGTATGAAAATCACTGGCTGTGCTGTGTGCAGTCTGTGGCTGCTTTGCATTGTTGTAATACTCGCCATTGTAGTGTTAGGCAGCTGGATGTGAACAGCGCGTAGCGTTGCGCAGTTGGAGGTGAGCCGCCAGCAGTGGTGGATGTGGGGAGAGAGATGGCGGAGTTTTGTAATTTGTCATGAACTGCTATATTTATATATGATGATATCAAGGTAAATACAGTGTTTGTTCTCTATGAATATCTTTAATTTGCTAACTATCCCTATCAGTAGTTAGTGCCTTCCATAGTTTGAATCTTTTATTTAGCTGGCAGTAGTGGCGCTCGCTGTATTGCAGTAGCTTGAGCAGCGAAGATTTTTGTGAGGTAAGTGATTTGTGAAAGGTATAGTTTAATGTTAGTCAGGGCCATTCTTTTGTAGGGAATTTTGAAAGTCAGATTGCGTTGCGCTAACAAAATATTGTGTGTGTACATTCTTGCTTGTTTGTTGCACGATTACGTAACGACTATAAGGCTCACATACTTAGAACATTTACCAGTACTGCTAATGAGATTTTAATGCAACATTTTGGTTTATTTGAAAATACATTCTGAATTTAAAGTGCTTTCTGAGAGATACCAGATGACACAGAGGTTAGTTTATGTGACAGCTACACGATTTTTATCACGACGCTACTAATGAGTGACAATTTACAATGTTGCTTTTGCGGTGTATCTGTTTTATATCTGCACAGTTTTCTGAATTCTTCTGGAAAGAAAAACATGTTTTAGTACTAACTTTTGTGGTAGAGCAACAATGAGACAGCCTTTTTCGTGGCACAACATTACGTTACTGTACAGTACTTTCTTCATCACGCCAATAAGCATAATAACTATGACATCTATACGCAAAGCATTTCACTTTCGTTTATCATGTGGTAAGTACATTGACTTCTGCAGAACTTAGCTTTCGGAGGACGATAACTACGACACTTCCCCAGAGATTATGTTGCGACAAGATGCACTGTTTAGCGCTACAGTACACGCATTTGAGTGATTAATCTTATACTTAAAACACTTATTTTTAAAGATTTTTTTAATTACAAAGAAAGTTTTCCGTGATACATTTCATTCCATTCCGGTAATTTGTAACACCTGGGAGTATAATTACATTTATCCTCAGGGGGGTACACGCTTACTTTGTGTACCATGTGTGTGGCAACCACAAGGAACCCTAGCTAATATGGTATTTGCTTATACAACTTTACACATCGGTACCATATTTCTCTAACACACAAATTACACAGCTATCTGATCATTTAACTGAGAGATAAACATTTTTTTTTGCTACATCAGTGACACATGTTTACACAGTTACACAGTTGGGTAACTTCACACTTACGAAATTGTGTTTTGTCTGTACTTTGTGAACTGCTCATATTTTTCGGAATCATTGTGATACTATGAGAGCTTTGAATGATGTATTTGGTAAGGGAGCATGATTTTAAAGTACGTTTGAGGTAGATGACACGATTGAAATGAGCAGAGAATTTTTTTAGGTTTTGAAATTATTGCAGAAAGCTACGACGTTTTTGAGATTTGACTGAAGTGTTATGATGTTATTATTACGACGACGATGTGTACTATGCTGTTGAGATATGTTTATGATCAATAAGATGATGCTACCGTATATGAGGAATAAGAAGTATGTTGGAAACCAAGAATCGTACTTTAAGAGTTATGAAATGTGCGTAAATTCGTGACTGTATCACAATGCTGAGGAATATTTTATTTGGACACTTATATTTATAGGATTTTCTTTCTACAGATTTGCAACGCTAATTCTTGACCTGTGAAATATTTTTATGTGAGACTGTCACTGTAGCGGAAACTGCTGTTGTAAACATTTCCGTAAGAAAGTTAAGTGACCACCTGCACGTAATGCGTCGCGGGCACCCACCTGGGCGACAGCCGCCCGAAAAAAAGCCATTAGCCTTTCAGCGGCAGAGGTAAAAAAAAAAAAAAACAAAAGGGGGGGCCATTATACTCGCTATTGACATTTCCTTGTCGAAAGCATACTGTGGAGCTCGTAATTTATGATATTTACTGAAATGCTTATAAACTGATGGGAAATATTCTTACATCTGCAAACCTGATTATGACAAGTGTCTTTCTACGAGAGTTGAGAGCTACTGACTTACGAAATGCCACATGACTATTGAATGATATTTTTATGCTTTGGTTTGCGTAATTGCTTATTTCATTTGACATCTGTTTTCCAGCTGTGTTGCAGCATTGGTTTCATAAAATAAAATTAAATGCATTTGCTAATGTGAACGCTTTCTGTCAACAGATCTATTAAATAATAATTTTGTGATCCACATTCTTTAAAAAAAAGGAGCACTTGGAAAGGAAAGAACAATAAGAAGGAACTAGTAACAGTAACACATAATTTTCTTTTCAAGTACATGGTAATATTTTTTTTACAATAAGTTGTTGTGGTGCACCACTTTAATTACTTAGACATTAAGATGTGATTATACATTTCCCTTATCTGCATTGTTATCTTTAATGTACTATTTTTTCTGCTTGAGCTATGTCATGTTTAGATATAAGCTGCTGTTTGCCAGGCATAGTGCTACTGAACTTTAATTTGTGTTACTCTGCTAAGCCAGATTTATTTTTTGTTTGCTGCACATTGCCTCATAATAGTTGTAATGTTGAATTGCTTGGTAATTTAGATTTACTGTAGCTTGCTTTGCGATTTTCCATTTTTTTTATTGCTGTTTATATTAATTGTTTTATGTGCTGCTGCATTGCCTCGTTCCTTAGTTTAGCATCTGAGCTCAGTAGATTTAAGTTAGCTTAAGAGGAGGTAGACTATATAAGAAACTGACTATGGACAATATGAAAAAGATTTGGGCCAAAATGAGTATTGTACACTGAGAAATAATTATATTGAAAGAAATATGAATAGAATACAGAAAGCAGGTATAGATAGGACTTTTTGGGAATAATAATGAATGAAGGGAGATCTCCAAGAAGTAAAGAAAGTTTTGTTTGCAAAATACTGCAGTACAACAAACCCTGTCCTTTCCTTTTGTGTTATCCCACTATATGTTTGTGTACCCTTGTGTATTTGTTTTCTTCCTGTCTCTGTGCAGTTTCATAGAATTTTTTCTTCTTTTAATATTCACTATGATGAGGAATACTGTTATCCTCAAATATAATTTGCATTAATAATATGTTATTTACCTTGTAAATATGCTTAGACATTATTTATTCTGGTTTGTTGCTCACATGTGAAGGTGATGTTTCAAAAGTTCTTGTGATCTTTATGTATTTACTTATGTCCTAATTCCTGTAACACTGATGTATATGTCTATTTCTATTCTTTTGTAAAGCCTGTACTACAAATGTTATCTGTATTATTATGTTCTTTAATGATGTATTTTGTACCTTTGTAATTGTATTTTCATGTTGTAAATTTCTAAAATTGTAATTGACACCAGTTCATCTTATTATTAACTTGTAAGTTACATTTCACTGCACACGTTTCTGTTGGTCATAGTAAATGGACAATATGTGAGAAGTAGGGACTGTTAGTGTTTGCACGTGTGTTAATAATTCAGCAAGGGACTGGATAACAGCATTGTTGGTTCTAAGGACAATTCCAAAAACTTTGTGAGTGCACAAGTGATGGTTTATGGACTTGCTATATTCTCCGCAAGACTCTTCGATGGTGAATGTGCACCTGCACAATCGCAACAGATGGCTGCTGGCCATCTCTACAAGGACTACAGTGGGTCTGCACCTCTGGTAGCCCACCAATACCGTAATCTCTACCAGGACTACAGTGGGTCTGCTCTGTGATGACCTACCTACCAATATTCTTCCAAACTTCGAATGACTCTGCTGTGGGTTTGCTCTGTTGTGGACCATTACCTGTATGCATGTCAAGAGTCAGCACTGTCTTTCCGTTGGAAGGACAACACTACTTCTTCAAGACTGCATGGAAATCCACTACTTCTGTGTGCAATTTCTTTTACTAATGAGACTTTGTGAAAAAAAAACCTGTAATTACTGTTATGATGAATGATCAGGACTATCTTTATGGACTGTGAGAAAATTTTAGCTTTTGACCAACATTGTATCAATAAGTGTGTGCATTTGATTTCTTTGTTATTGTAATTATGAAAAATTTTATCAAATCATTATTGGCCACTGCCCAAAAAAAATTTGTAAAATTTTTTGTGGGGAGCATGGGGGCTATGTAAGTAGGCTGCTAGGCTGTTTAGGTTTTTTTATTGGTAACGCCACCTCTGTATGAAAATCACTGGCTGTGCTGTGTGCAGTCTGTGGCTGCTTTGCATTGTTGTAATACTCGCCATTGTAGTGTTAGGCAGCTGGATGTGAACAGCGCGTAGCGTTGCGCAGTTGGAGGTGAGCCGCCAGCAGTGGTGGAAGTGGGGAGAGAGATGGCGGAGTTTTGTAATTTGTCATGAACTGCTATATTTATATATGATGATATCAAGGTAAATACATTGTTTGTTCTCTATGAATATCTTTAATTTGCTAACTATCCCTATCAGTAGTTAGTGCCTTCCATAGTTTGAATCTTTTATTTAGCTGGCAGTAGTGGCGCTCGCTGTATTGCAGTAGCTTGAGCAGCGAAGATTTTTGTGAGGTAAGTGATTTGTGAAAGGTATAGTTTAATGTTAGTCAGGGCCATTCTTTTGCAGGGAATTTTGAAAGTCAGATTGCGTTGCGCTAACAAAATATTGTGTGTCAGTTTAAGCACAGTCATATATAAATTGTTCAAAGGGGACGTTTCACTGTCAGCTGTGAAACTCGTTCACATCCGCTATATTCTGACTGTCATATAGAGTACTCGGTACTAGGTGTGTATAGGTGCACTTTGGTCACTGAAAATGCAACAGCATAAAGACAGCATGCAGCGAACGTCAGACTCGCCTGAAGTGTACTAATTGCGTCGATACGCAAATTATTTGCATTTCAGCACAACCACACAAAGTAATAGCAACGCCATTGACATTCCGTGTACAAGGAAAGTGTACACAGTTGATTTTTCCACTCAGAAATCGCATTTGAATGTCTATTACTTGTGATGAAGTTGTACCATATCTCTAAGAAGGAGAACTATTTACCTGAACTTGTCGGGATCCGACAGCAGCGCGATCGTGTTCTGTCGACACTGCGGCTTATCTTTCTGCAGCAAAGCTGCTCCCTCTGGTCAGGATTCTGTGACTGTTGTGCTAATTTGAAATCTGTGGGTTCAGAAGTGTCATTCTCAATGCCATGCAGGATCTCAACGGCGTCATGGGTCTAGCATCAGAGAGAGCAGACATGTTGTTCTCCAGAGAAGGAGGGTCGTGCAGCCATGTCACGTACCTTGAACCAGGAAGTGGGCTCGTTTTGCAGCAAGACACGTATCCACAAGTGCAGTATGATATCTGGAACACCACGAACAGTGAACACGGCAATCATTGTTGTGGCTTCCCCTGGCACGGCAGAGAAAAGAGTTGCTGAGCGACAGTGTTGAACCCAACAACACAGGTCACAGAAGTGGCACTACGTCGACTGTTCAGAGTGGTCCTGGTCCTGCGTACTGCATCGTGAGGAACGTGTCCGTCCACGGAGGCTCTGAGGAGAACAAGCGCTGCCAAACTGCCTTCGTGATCGTCATAAAGCACCAGCATCTCGAGTGGTCCTTTAGAGTGACACTGAGTAATTCTGGTTCGCATAGCAAGTGTTAAATATCTGACGTGCTTATGCCGATGTCAGTGCAATACCTTCGACGTCTCCGTGAGGTTACCTTCGGCAAGATAACGTGAGACAGCAAGTTGCACGCACTGTCTTGGCCTACCTCTGCGTAAACGATATTCGACTGTTGCTCTATCAGTACGTTCACGAAACATATCACTCACTGAAAAAAAATTTATTTTGTTGCCAATGGATTGGCACATCACTACTCGCCAGCCATTATGGTATAGAGGTGAAATAGTATGAACCGTTACCTCTCTGTACTAAATACCGTACCCTGCATCCTCAAACCATCTACACTTCAATTGCGTGTTAATTCTTCTATACTCTGTATGGAGAATAAGATATTTGCTATCATTTCTGGTGTTCCAGCAGCCATACTTCATATTTAGTCACCTGTGTATATCTTGCTCCCATATGTTTCATTTCTATCTATTATCGAGACAGTATGCCATGCTGTGAATACGCATACGTGTCGTTGACTTTCGCACAATGTATAATGTACGTTAGAATCTCCACAATGTATTATGATCACAGAGCAGGTTGCTATACACTGGTAATTTCCATACAAATCGCAAAGGTGTTTTTTCAGCACTGTTTTCTTAGATGACTGAAATTCAAATAATTGTAACAGACTGTCACTGGCAAGACATATTTCAGATTTCTGTTTCCTTGAGAGAGGACACGTTGCTCTCTCATCTATTTTCCACATATGGAAAATTATTAAAGATTTTATTAAAACCTGATGCACCTTGAGTGAGCCTCCAAAAAGTTAGTAGCCTGAGCAGACGTTGATGGAGCCTGGTAGGACGCTAAAAGCATGATGTATTTTTATGATTCCTAGCTCATCTCGTAGAAACAGCTTGTTGGGAGTTGAAAGTAATTGGCGACGAGCCCATCCCTTACAGGCCCATAGCCATACAGGGCCATACAGGGCAGACAGGGAAGCCCCCCATTGATACAGGGCCCCAGCAGAACAATGCCATGATACCTGCTGCTGCATCAGCAGAAGCCTGCGCTGGGGTGACGGCCTAAAGGAACCCAACTACACAGTGGACTCGTAAACTGGACATTGTGTGCAGAACCATGCGTAATAAAAATTCACATGTTTTCGTGTTCGCTGATACTGCGAATAGGCCAGTGAATCACTTCCCTTGGCCGCCCCTGTTGTACAAGAACACTCCAGCATCTGACAAATGTTTAGAGATAGAATCTTCATTACACCTCATAGCTAGGAAGAGACATGACTTCAGAAAAAAAACATCCCTTCCCCTCTGCAAAAAAGTAAAAAAAGCCAGTAATTGGCGATTTCTTTTTTTTTTTTTCCTGAGACACTGGTTTCTTAACTCTCGCCCTGGTTCGACATGAGTTTGTCCTGTCGTGTGGAAGGGGAGATTTAGACCTCTAAAGCCTTGTGATTGGCTCAAGACAGAGTGAAGGCAGTGTAGCTCGTGCACTTTGCGGGAAAACAGAAATGTTTTTCTGGAGACGTGCAAAGCACACGGGTGCAGGACTTCGGTCTGGTAAGCTCTTCTGGTCGAACCTCTGGCATGTGTGTTTGGTACTTGGGACCTGTCCTTAGACTGACTTCACTTGCGAGTAGTTTAGACTGCGGAGCCTGTGGTGAAGTTCTTACTGTACCACAGTGTGACTTCAAATGTCTAGGACTAATAGTTTGCTGAGGGCACACTTATTCAGTTGTGGTTTACCTGCGCTCTGTCGTATCAGTGAGCCAAATTGGTCCTTGGCACGACCAGCGAATGGGTGTGTCACACACTGAAATCTACCGTTATTTAAGGGCGCTAGTAGCTAATAAACTGAGATCTGTCTGCCTGATCGCTAGACCGCGATATTTTTGCATTTCTTTCGTGGCCGCGATCGATTCACAGGTACCACCTTCACGTGACACCTCCTCTGCCACACACATCTCGCCAGCTGCAAGTCACTACGCTGCACGAAGCAAACAGGGTAATGTAGTGCCTCTCCAGCATTGCCAGGGCGTACAGATATCAATCGCCACTTGCTCTCAGTTGTACCCATGTAGAGAAACGTCAGTAGATTTGATCAATCAAAGTCTGCTCAGCGTCAGATCAGTTCAGCTTGCGTTATCCACATTTTTAGGACCAGAGTACTTGATTTACTGATCACCTAGTTTAACTGTCTTTGCCAACCAGGATCCACCCAGTGGAGTACTAAATAACCTGTTAGTTGTTTAGGGCTTTCAACCTATATCTTGTTTAGTAGAATTTGCGTCTTCTTTGCTTCAAATGGTTCAAATGGCTCTGAGCACTATGGGACTTAACATCTGAGATCATCAGTCCCCTAGAACTTAGAACTACTTAAACCTAACTAACCTAAGGACACCACACACATCCATGCCCGAGGCAGGATTCGAGCCTGCGACCGTAGCGGTCGCGCGGTCCCAGACTGTAGCGCCTAGAACCGCTCGGTCACTCCGGCCGGCTACGCATTCCGGCCGGCTACGTCTTCTTTAAAAAATGGATGTTTTTAGTACACTAAATTTTGTCAACATCCTCAGTCATTTAAATAGCCCCACCAGAGTTGCCTTTGATCCCCATTAGCTTTGACAACAATGCTATCCGCAGTTACCCCAGAAAGGCTTTCTGTTTTAATTTTGTCATTTCCTGCTTCCTTTATATAAGTAACCTTTCGGCTGATTTCTGGTGTATTTTGACACAGAAATTCTCCAAGCGTAATCGGTTGTTCCTCTACAATATTCGTTTCTCCACTTCTTTTACACACAACGTATCTGCAGCTGTCCGTCATTTATATCTGTTGTCATGCGCCATTACAGATCACCGAAATCTGATTCAATACGCCATTATTCGTCGTTAAGATTAAAAATACATAACGTTCTGACATTGGAATTGCGTTATCTTTTGTGCGTCTTCGTCATTCTCGGTTCTGCTACCAATCTCACATCTGTATCTAATCTGGTTTCCTTGTAACCTGGTCTTTTCCTGGCAGTGAAATGTTCTATTTTGGGCGTCTCTGGCCATTGCTACATCTTTTACTGAGCCATTGAGTGTAGTTGCAGACTGTTTTACAGCACCTTCGTCTGTTGATAGCTGTCGTTGTCTACTCGTCGCCAGCGAATGCCACCGTGGTGAGTCTTCTCCAGCACCGAATTCGTAATGGCCGCAGAACGTGTCGGCGGCTACTGGGGTGCCGGAAGTAAGACACAAAGTTCCGCTGCTGTGAGCCTACATTTTCTGCGCCTCGAAGCGAACTTACTAGCTGAGGAGAAAAGAGATTAGTGTTTAACGACACGCCAACAACAAGGTCGGTAGAGACGGAGCATAAGCTCTGATTAGGGAACTATCCTGGTGCATGACTGGATCGATTTAGGAAAATGACAGAAAAACTAAATCATGATAGCTGGACGCGAGTTTGAACCGTCAACCTCCCAAATCCGAGTCCAGTATGCCAAACACTACCCCACGTCGGTCGGTGCTAGCTGGGGGACCGTGATTAGCAATGACTCATGCGCACTCACTTCTCCTAGCAGCACAACAATGCAAAATATTATTTCCAGTTGTAACCTCCCCGCAAAATTTAGATAAATGAAAAATGCGAAATGGAACCATACGTGAACTCCCCACAAAATTGACAAATGAAAATTGACCAAAAACCACACAATAATGAACCATGAACTGCATGTAACATTTGAACAGAAATAATTAAACCTGATAAATTTTATAGGGACAGCAGCGCTGACCTTCAGCCCTGTATTCTGAATAACAAAAGCAAAATTCTTACCTCAATATAAAACTGCATCTATATCTGCTCTTATCTATTGACACAGCTTCGTGCAATGCTGGCCTATATATATATATTTTTTTTATTCTTGCAAGGAATGCATAGGAAAAATACTTTAAATCGAAATGAATGGCCGGCCGAAGTGGCCGTGCGGTTAAAGGCGCTGCAGCCTGCAACCGCAAGACCGCTACGGTCGCAGGTTCGAATCCTGCCTCGGGCATGGATGCTTGTGATGTCCTTATGTTAGTTAGGTTTCACTAGTTCTAAGTTCTAGGGGACTAATGACCTCAGCAGTTGAGTCCCATAGTGCTCAGAGCCATTTGAACCATTTGAAATGAATGCTTTTTCTTCAAAAGAGTGGAAAATTCTTTAAATTGAAATGAATACTTTTTTTTAAAGAATTACTTTATAAAAAATTATTATTGGGGCATTTCTTTTTTGAACAAATTAAATTACAATTGACATACATTATTAAATATGCGCAGTGCTGTTTCTTTACCTTCTACAACCATACTCATCGTCCAGAATGCTGACCAGAGTCGCGAGAAGAGCACACAGTTGACGCATGCCGACTCCCTACTACCGTATCCGACTGACTACTACTGTTTGAGCCGACTCGCTACACACAAGAACTGTTCCTGCCGACTCACTACGCGCAACCGCACTGTTGTCTCGCGCGGTCATGCGCAGACTAGCAACGATAAATAACTCTCTGGTCAGAGATTCTGTCATGCCTCGCCATCGCTGGTAATGAATACATACGTGTTTCATAACCCTCCACTAGGGGAGGCAAAAATTTGGCAGCGATGGTGAGTCATTTGAACTTACCATTAGCAACAAATTTTTGTTAACTAACTAACTTTACAATCACAGAATATACAGATACAATCCTGGAAATGAAAAAAAAAACACATTGGCACCGGTGTGTCAGACCCACCATACTTGCTCCGGACACTGCGAGAGGGCTGTACAAGCAATGATCACACGCACGGCACAGCGGACACACCAGGTACCGCGGTGTTGGCCGTCGAATGGCGCTAGCTGCGCAGCATTTGTGCACCGCCGCCGTCAGTGTCAGCCAGTTTGCCGTGGCATACGGAGCTCCATCGCAGTCTTTAACACTGGTAGCATGCCGCGACAGCGTGGACGTGAACCGTATGTGCAGTTGACGCACTTTGAGCGAGGGCGTATAGTGGGCATGCGGGAGGCCGGGTGGACGTACCGCCGAATTGCTCAACACGTGGGGCGTGAGGTCTCCACAGTACATCGATGTTGTCGCCAGTGGTCGGCGGAAGGTGCACGTGCCCGTCGACCTGGGACCGGACCGCAGCGACGCACGGATGCACGCCAAGACCGTAGGATCCTACGCAGTGCCGTAGGGGACCACACCGCCACTTCCCAGCAAATTAGGGACACTGTTGCTCCTGGGTTATCGGCGAGGACCATTCGCAACCGTCTCCATGAAGCTGGGCTACGGTCCCGCGCACCGTTAGGCCGTCTTCCGCTCACGCCCCAATATCGTGCAGCCCGCCTCCAGTGGTGTCGCGACAGGCGTGAATGGAGGGACGAATGGAGACGTGTCGTCTTCAGCGATGAGAGTCGCTTCTGCCTTGGTGCCAATGATGGTCGTATGCGTGTTTGGCGCCGTGCAGGTGAGCGCCACAATCAGGACTGCATACGACCGAGGCACACAGGGCCAACACCCGGCATCGTGGTGTGGGGAACGATCTCCTACACTGGCCGTACACCACTGGTGATCGTCGAGGGGACACTGAATAGTGCACGGTACATCCAAACCGTCAGCGAACCCATCGTTCTACCATTCCTAGACCGGCAAGGGAACTTGCTGTTCCAACAGGACAATGCACGTCCGCATGTATCCCGTGCCACCCAACGTGCTCTAGAAGGTGTAAGTCAACTGCCCTGGCCAGCAAGATCTCCGGATCTGTCCCCCATTGAGCATGTTTGGGACTGGATGAAGCGTCGTCTCACGCGGTCTGCACGTCCAGCACGAACGCTGGTCCAACTGAGGCGCCAGGTGGAAATGGCATGGCAAGCCGTTCCACAGGACTACATCCAGCATCTCTACGATCGTCTCCATGGGAGAATAGCAGCCTGCATTGCTGCGAAAGGTGGATATACACTGTACTAGTGCCGACATTGTGCATGCTCTGTTGCCTGTGTCTATGTGCCTGTGGTTCTGTCAGTGTGATCATGTGATGTATCTGACCCCAGGAATGTGTCAATAAAGTTTCCCCTTCCTGGGACAATGAATTCACGGTGTTCTTATTTCAATTTCCAGGAGTGTATATAGGTGTAGAACATGAAGTAAATATAGTGCACATGCACCGAATACAGAACATATCAGGTAATGACAAAATATATATACAATGAGTACAAAACAAATTAACAAATGACATAAGTGCACATGCACTGTAGTTCAGAACATATCAGCAAATCAAAAAATGTATAGGTCATGAATACAAATCATGTTAGCAAAAATGATTTTCACCATGTTACAAGAATTAGGATAGGAAAGGGAAGGATTGCATCATGGTTGTAGCAATTTAGGTTGCACGCAGCTGAACTGAAAGTCCATATCTTTCTACAGAAGCACAACACCAAGTGAGACAATCTGAATTTCTTTTCCCAGAAGTATTAATCAGCGTAGCCAAGACACTGAAATGTCGTAGTAATATTCCATGTTATCTTTTTGGTAGTACATTAGGTACACCAAACTGTGGGACCATAATAACATCTCCATCGCTCACGGTGGTGGACAGCATGTCGTGTCAACACCACGTTCTTGTAAGGTACACCAACGTAGAATTAGTGCAAAAACCAAATATAGTGCTTCATGATCATGAGGATATACAGGACAAACGGATATTGCAGTAATTCCCGGTAATCAGGTCAGAAGGTGAGGACATTAAGTCACATACTAGTCTTCATTGGGAATTACACTAGTAAATAGTGGCACTCATTGCGACTCGCAAAGGCTATGTTTTTAATTACTTGCAACCATCTTCTTCAATTTCCTGAAAAATATGTACGCCTAAAGCGGTGTTAGAGCTGTCGGTAGCAATGGAAAAATTTTTAGTAAGATTTGGGTGCGATAAAAGTGGTGCATTCAACAAGGCTTGTTTCAGGTTCACAAATTTAGAATGTGCCTGCCTATCCCAGGACCAAATAGTGTTTTTACCTGTCAATTGACATAATCTGGGGGTATCTAAAGCAGAGTAATGAATAAATTTACGAAAAAAGTTAATTATACCTAAAAAACTGCGTAGTTGTTTCTTCGTCGTAGGAACAGTAATGTCACGTAGAGCTTGAAGTTTTTCCGGGTCAGGCGTAATGCCTTCTGCTGAAATTACATGTCCAAGAAATTTTATAGAAGTTTTACCAAAGTGTGATTTACTGAGATTAACTGTAAGTCCTTGTGCACGAAAAGTTTGCAACAGTTGTTCAAGAATCAGATAGTGTTCAGACCAGTTACCTTCTGCAGTAAGAATGTCGTCTACGTACGTTGTAATTCTGTCTTTAAGTTCTGTCGGAAGTATTGTATTCAATCCGCGAATAAAAGCTACCGAAGAAATGGTTAAGCCAAACGGTAATTTACAAAATTGGTAACAGTCACCAAAACAGAGAAATGCTGTGTACTTTCTGCAGTTCGGGTGGAGCTGAATTTGCCAAAATCCCGATTTCAAATCTAATGTGGAATAAATAGCAGCACCATGAAATTTCTGTAGAAGTTCTTCTAGTGTCTGTGGCCTATCTGTTTCATTAATAATAATGTCATTGACGTGACGCGAATCAAGTACGAGGCGAAGTGAAGCAACCTTTTTTCTTAACAATATAGAGCGGGTTTATGTACGGACTAACTGCCGGTTCAATAATTCCTTGGTCAAGCATAGCTCGCAATTCCTTCTTAACCTGTTCTCTATGAGTATACGGAATGGGATAATGCTTGGCTTTAAATGTGTCGTGCTGTTTAACTTGAAATTCATACATAAAACCGGACATAGTACCAGGAACGTTGTCAAAAACTGCAGCTTGCTGTAAAAGAATTTTGCGTAGTTGTGTGCGTTCGTCGTCTGTATTTGCACTGCTCTGTTTAACTTTATCAGAAATCATTTGTATAACGTCATAGTCAGCTTCGTCTGGAGTATTATAATTGTGTACGTACGTATCTGTGAACAATGTGGAATTACAGTCTATGTTACGTGATGCTGAAATGACCTCTGTACGATTAATTGTTTGTTCTTCCGCAGATAAAGAGTGCTGAAATTCTAAAGCTAGTTGTACATTTTCATCCTTCAACATTAAATATGAATTTTGAAAGTCAATAATGGCATCGTGTTGTACCAGAAAATTCGTACCTAAAATAATGCCTGTTGTCAACAAGGGAACAATCCAAAAATTTGAGTGAAACGTATGACCTGCAATGCAAAATGATAAATGTGTCTGTAATTTTACGTCTACTCCTTTACTCGATACTGCTCCTTTTACCTAATGGTAACGTAAGATAGGTATTCTCTTTGTTACATTCGTTGAAAGTTTCTTCATTTATAACTGACATAGGCGATCCAGAATCGATTACTGCTGAAAATTTCGATGATCAAATTTTAATTTCGATAACAGGGTGTGAAATGGTTTTTTGAACAACTGGTCTTTCCTGTAAAAGAGTGTCTCGGATGTCGTCGAAAGTAATAACATTTTCATGAACAACATTCTGCGTGTCAAAAGTAGTGCTTGCATTGCTGGAAGATGCGACCTGTACAGTATCTAGTCAAATTCTATCTGACGTATTATTATTTTCAGGAGGATGCTGTGGCATTTCCACTATTTGTACTGTTCTATCATTTCTTCCTGACGTATTACGTTCGGGATGATATATAAGACCGACTGTTATTAAATGTACGCTGAAAATTGTGCTCATTATTTTTACGTCTATCGTGATAGTCATTTCTATACGGTGCATTGCGATAGGAATTGAAATAGTGTGTTTTCTGTACATACTGATTCCCTTGTTTCTGTGCGTTACTATTTGTTGGGGGCGACGCTATACGCGTACGCAGCGAAACATTAAAGCTTGGTTGACCTTGTGCACTACATTGTTGGTTTTGTTGCTGTTGTTGGTAAAAACGTCTATTGTTACCACAATGTGGTTCCTCTTGATGATAATTTTGACGATACTGATAACTGAAATTTTGTCTGTTATTAAATTTCTGGTGGTTGTCGTTCTAAAGCGTCAATTGCCTTTGTTATTGAATTTGCGTGGCTGATCGTAATTGTTGTATGTTTGTTGACCTTGGTTATTATACGAAAAATTTTCATTTATAAAGGAATAATGCGATTGTTGCACTTCCAAAAGCTGTAACAGATCTCTGAATGCCGAAATATTTTCCTTCTGCTGACCCGTTAAAAGTGACACTCTTAATGACCGTGATAATTTAGAAATGCATAATCGAATAAGTGCAGATTCACTGTATGGTTCACTTAAGTACTGGTTTTGTTGTACCATGTGCTCCAAAAATTGCGTGACAGTGGAAAAATTTGAGTTCTCATAATTCGGCAAACTAATTAGTTGATCCTTAATTCCGCGCTGTGTCATCTTCGACCAATACACTGACAGAAAAGCATTCTGAAATTCTTCTACCGAGTAGCATTGTCTCGCGATCGGTATCATACGAGTTGCTGGTTCACCCTCCAAAAAACTGCAAATAAATTCAAGTTTATGTGTTACGGGCCAAGTCGGTGGAAAAGCAAAGCTAAATTGTTGTATCCAATCCAAGGGGTGAATCTGTGTTCTGTCATTTTTAAATACTTTAAATTTTCTCACTGATAGAAAATGTTTGTAATCAAAATTATCGTCTCGGTATGTCTAAACAGGTTCACGATTGTATGAGAATCTATTTGTTGTGACTGTTCAGAATCTAACTCAAGTACTCTCTGTAAATTACCTAAATTATATTGGCTGTGTATGTCTGACAAAAGTTCACAAAGTGGCGTCTGCTGTGATGTATTAAACGCTGAAACATTTTTTATCTCTGTTACCTCTTGCTGTAAAGTTGACAATTTCCTACGTAATGTATTATTAGACGAATCTATCTCACTGATCGTCTGCTGTAAATTTTGGAATTCAGGTGTTTGATTAAACGAAATCGGCGAAGTGTCGTCTGATTTGCTGTCATTATTACTTTCAATAACGTCAATACGACTGGCCAATTCATTATATTTTTCAGTTAGTATTTTTACCTGATCATCGTTTTTAGTGTCAGAAGCATTAATCTGTTTTTGTAATTTACGTGTGGTTTCGTTCAGTTTTTTAACGTCAGCTTTGATGTCATCGGAATCCTGTGTTAGTTCTAATTGTTCGAGTCTGTCTGTCACTGTCTGAATATCTACTGTGTGTGTATCTGTTTTTGATTTAAGATCGGAAATTTCAACACGCAATTCGGGGTTCAACTGTTCGATGGTATTAATTTTGTCCGATACTGTAGCAATATTGTTGTCTATGTATGTTTTTGCTTTCGCAAACAATTTACGTTTATCTTCCTGTCTCTGTGCAGTAATTGTTTCCATGACTTGTCGTTTTACTTTATTTTGTTCCTGTATGAATTTACGGAAACGCGTTTCACTGTTTTGTAGGTGGTGATTAAAACGTTCGACAATTTTACTGTTCTGTTGGTCGAATTTCGAGTCTATTTTTGTATCCAGTGTGCGTGAAAGTTCTGCTGTCATCAATTTAAACTCGTCGCGTAACTGTGTTGCTTTTTCAGAGCATTGTTTACCGACTGCACTAATTTCGCCTCTAAGTGATTCTGTTGTAGCTGTTTGCGTATCCCTTAATTCTTAAGCAACTGATCTAATCTCTTCACTGCTTTTCCTAGAACACGCCTCAATTTCCTCACGTAATTGTTCTTTAGTATCATGACACCGTGCGACAACGGCTGTAATCTGTTCGCTAAGCTGTCGGGAATTGATGTCTAATTTTTCATTAAGGTTGTCATGTTTTTCATTAAGTTGTTTGAAATTTTCATTAAGGTTGTCTTGATTTTCATTAAGTTGTTTGATCTGTTCACTAAGTTGTTTGTGGTTTTCCTCTTGTCTTTCATTCTGTTGTTTGGAATTTTTGTCTAGTTTATCATTAAGTTGTTTGAAATTTTCATTCTTCAACTGTAGCAATACTGCCATAATTTGACCAAGCCAATATTACCGGCTTTATTCTCTGTGCTGTTTGATGACATACCTGCAATTGTCACGTTTTGTGTAACCATTTGGTTACTCTGTGATTCTTGAAAATGTTTGCCAATCGGATGTGCACTGTTAGTCACTACCTCGGAATTAAATAAATCTGTCGTATTCTGATTACACTGTTCATTTTCATTAGAGAAATTTGTCTGTTCGTTACGTGAATTTTGCAAACCGGGCGTGTCGAACTGGGCAGCGTTCATTGCAACAGACCGCCCCGCGTCATCAATTGTCGTCAAATTAACACAGGACACAATTGAATTCGTTTGCTCAATGTTAAGATAAAAATCATTATTAATGGTCGGTACGCAATGATTGTCAGTAAACGGAGGATTGTCATCATTACACTGTGTGTCACAAGTACTATCGTTCAAATTATTAGAATCGGCTCTTTCATTCATTACACATCATGATGTACTGTTAACAGTTTTTCGCGGCA
The DNA here is from genome assembly GCF_023864345.2 of Schistocerca serialis cubense. NCBI lineage: Eukaryota > Metazoa > Arthropoda > Insecta > Orthoptera > Acrididae > Schistocerca > Schistocerca serialis. The sequence goes on from NC_064642.1 coordinate 720,419,027, forward strand.
TTTTTCTCAAAACAAATTAATCACAAATGAAATAAGCACAATGCAAAAAGCAACAAACACAAATACAACAAAGAGCAACAAATTGCCGATGATCTGTGGAAGAAAGACCGACAAATTAGTAAATGCGTTGCGCCAAATGCTAATTACGTTTAAGTAAATAAGAGCAGATATATGACTACTTATCAGAAGATTCACAAAGAAATACGATCCTGGTAAGGATGTCGCCAAGTGTAACCTCCCCGCAAAATTTAGATAAATGAAAAATGCGAAATGGAACCATACGTGAACTCCCCACAAAATTGACAAATGAAAATTGACCAAAAACCACACAATAATATTAATTAGATAATGAACCATGAACTGAATGTAACATCTGAACAGAAATAATTAAACCTGATAAATTTTATAAGGACAGCAGCGCTGACCTTCGGCCCTGTATTCTGAATAACAAAAGCAAAATTCTTACCTCAATAAAAAACTGCATCTATATCTGCTCTTATCTATTGACACAGCTTCGTGCAATGCTGGCCTATATATATATTTTTTTATTCTTGCAAGGAATGCGTAGGAAAAATACTTTAAATTGAAATGAATGCTTTTTCTTCAAAAGAGTGGAAAATTCTTTAAATTGAAATGAATACTTTTTTTTTAAAGAGTTACTTTATAAAAAATTATTATTGGGGCATTTCTTTTTTGAACAAATTAAATTACAATTGACATACATTATTAAATATGCGCAATGCTGCTTCTTTACCTTCTACAACCATACTCATCGTCCAGAATGCTGACCAGAGTCGCGAGAAGAGCACACAGTTGACGCATGCCGACTCCCTACTACCGTATCCGACTGACTACTACTGTTTGAGCCGACTCGCTACACACAAGAACTGTTCCTGCCGACTCGCTACGCGCAACCGCACTGTTGTCTCGCGCGGTCATGCGCAGACTAGCAACGATAAATAACTCTCTGGTCAGAGATTCTGTCATGCCTCGCCATCGCTGGTAATGAATACATACGTGTTTCACAGTTATAGATAGTAGTTTTATTCAACAGGTAATTTAGTTCGGTCTGTGATCACTATCCTCGAAACTTCAGCAGAAACGCTTTCTTACCATGCCCAGTCAACATAAGCTAGCAGGTTTGAGACACAAAATAATAAGCCAAACAAGCTGCACTGCTATACATACATATGTTGGCTGGATCTGACTGAAAATCTTTTGTACTCAGGTCTTAAAGATGATCGTCTCAAGCAGAAATTAATTACATGTTGTGTAAGACTGTGCTTTGTAACTGGAATAAAGACACAAACGCTATCCTGGAGCACAATAATTTTACTATCAAATAACTGATGCACGTCGGGACAGCGAACTACGATATGGACTTCTGTAGAACGGTGTGGTCAAGTTAAGAAGTTTAGAAACAGAAAATATGCTCATAATATGGCAGATACTGTCACAGGTTGGTCAGAAGAATTTGTGCACACAACCCTCCCCCCCCCCCCCTCCCTCCCTCTCTAACTGCTCATGTCATCTCACGGCGAAGAATCAGTCTCTACGCCGCTCTTTTATGAGGGGGAAATTTCAGGTGGCAGGCAAGCAATCCTCTAATACCACCCTCAACACAGAATAATTTCTCCTGTACGATCGAGTACATATCATTAGAGGCCGCATAACATCTACAAGATATCATCGAAGATATGTGATCTGCAGGATCTCTCCCATCGACATAGGCCACATATACCATTGTGCCCAGACTGAAGCAGGTAAAAGTGTCTGGTCCCGTTGGGTCTTACAGGCCAATTGCACTGCGATTAAGTATTCATAAATTCCAGAACAAATATTAAAACACGTCATGAATGCTGGTTGGTTCACAATACTTACTGTCAAGTTCCCGTAATGGCTTTAGGATAGGGACCACATGACATCCAAAAGCTTCTTCCTCACTGTAGCCTTCTTCTGTATGTCATCCGTTCATAAGTCAACGTACAAATCGCAACACTTACGCTTCGTGTTCTTAGATTACCAGACATCTTCATCACAGGCATTTACGGGCTCCTTAATACCCACTGGGCATACATTCAGCTGAACATTGAGAAGGCAACCAAAAGAAACTCTGGTCTCATTAAGAGGGTAGCCCAAAGTCGCATCCAAACTGCGCTATCACCACGCGCTACACTGTTACAACAGGAAGAGGATACGTGTCTCTACTCAGCAACGACGTTTCTTTCGATACATGCTACAGACTAAATCGGTGCATTCATATTAGCTGACTGATAAAAAGTGGACTAAGAATATTATTTTTCAAATCCCATGTTGTGGTGTTACATTCGAAAATTGGCATAGAGATTACTGAAAATACGTTCACATCGCAAATTTTTGAAACCTCTAGAAATTACCATAACTCTTGGTTCGTTATAACATCCCCCTCACACCTTGTCGGACATAGAATACGATGAGTTGCATGATTCCTTGGAACATATGAGTTCGTTAAAAGTACTCATTCCATAAAAAATAACCTTTTCGTAAAATTTGGTTGGTATTCAAATGTTGAGAATTTTTCAGTGTATTAACATGAAGTAAGTGAATATTGTGTCTTTAAATAAAAGTCTTACACAAACTTTTCAAGAAAAATTCAAAGAACTGAAAATTTAATCAAACATAATTCAAAACTAATTACCAACAATAGCTAACAAGATTATTCATTGAACCTCCATCACGAATCAGGAAAAATGGTGCAGAAACTCGTCTTTTCTATACCCGAAAGTGTGTGAGAGGGATATTATAGAAAAACAAGAGTTACAGTAACCTCTTGAAGTTACAAAAACTGGCGATACAGCTGTATTTTCAGTAATATTTATGCCAATTCTTGATTGGGGGGTATTACATTCACGTTTTCCATAATTATTCAGTGCATTTGCCAACACAGTCCTGTGTCTTTCAAAGCCGGATCATTACATAATTATAATTTTACGTGAGTCTGCGTTATAATGTTATGCTATGAAAATTAATTACGCTATAAATTTCACAATAAAGTACAAAACGCAACCTTCTTTTTATCTGTTCTTCTTGAGATTGATGTATTATCGTTGATAACAAATGCCACTCATATTGGATTAGTTTACAAACTTAATTTATGTGAAGATTGTTGAATAGCATATTTTGAAAATTATTTGATTTTTTCTGATAACTGTGCAAATATCTTTTGTTTCTATTACTTTCCAACAATTTTTAATTCATAAATAATGTAATTTTATTTAAACCTGTATGTATTATTAATAGCGGAAATCATACTATTAGTTAATTTGACTAATAGGAACTTTGAGATGTTTCTACAGGGATTTCTCTTCCATGTGTACTATAAAATTCAGGCCAAAGACGTCACTTGTAATGAATCATTTGATTTCGTCATTTCAGAGCAGTCAGTTCTTGTAAGCTCTTAAACTGATGAGATACTGCACATTTAGTCTTTATTTGAATATCATGAGACGTTGCTCACAAAAACGTTTACAATTTGTTGTTAAAATGCTACACGCGAAGTTTCTGTTGAGTGAATGTATAAACAGAAAGCATTAATAATGAAAATATGGCATTGCACTCCAGTCTTATCAGTGGAAAAAACCGCGATATCTTACACTTTTATCAAGGTTTGCAACTGGCCCAACCCTTAGATAAATATACAAGACACATTGAAGAGCCAAAGAAACGGTACACCTGACTAACATCGTTTAGGGCCCTCGCGAACACACAGAAGTGGCGCAACACGACATGGCATGGACTCGACTAATGTCTGCAGTAGTGCTGGAAGGAACTGACACCATGACTCCTGCAGATCCGTAGGACTACGAGGGGTGGAGATCTCTTCTGAACATCACGTTCCAAGGCATCCCACATATGCTTAACAACGTTCATGCCTGGGGTGCTTGGTGGCCAGTGGAAGTGTTTAAACTCAGAAGAGTGTTACTGGAGCCACTCTGTAGCAATTCTGGACGTGTGGGGTGTCGCATTGTCCTACTGAAATTTCCCAAGTCCGTCTGAATGCTCAATGGAAATGAATGGATGCAGGTGGTCAGACAGGATGCTTACGTACGTGTCACCTGTCAAGAGTCGTACCTAGACGAATCAGGAGTCCCGTATCGCTCCAACTGCGCACGCCCCACACCTTTGCAGAGCCTTCACCAGCTTGAACATTCCCCTGCTGACATGCAGGGTCCATAGATTCATGAGATTGTCTCCATACCAGTACACGTCCATCCGCTCGATACAATTTGAAAAGAGTCTCGTCTGACCAGGCAACATGTTTCTACTCATCAACATTCCAATATCGGTATTGACGGCCAGGAGAGGCGTAAAACTTTGTGCCGTGCACTCATCAAGGGTACACGGATAGGCCTTCGGCTCCGAAAGCCCATATGGATGTTGTTTCGTTGGGTTGTTGGCACGCTGACTCTTGTTGATGGCCTAGCATTGATATTTGCAGAAATTTGCGGAAAGGGTTACACTTGTGTCAAGTTGAACGATTCTCTTCAGTCATCGTTGGTCTCTTTCTTGCAGGATCTTTTTTCGGCCGCAGCGATGTCGCAAATTTGATGTTTCACCGGATTCCTGATATTCACGGTACACTCGTGAAATGGTCTCACGTGAAAATCCGCACTTCATCACTACCTCGGGCATGCCGTGTCCCTTCACTCGTGCGCCGACTATAATACCACGTTCAAACTCACTTAAATCTTGATAACGTGCTATTGTAGCAGCAGTAACCGATCTAAGAACTACGCCAACACTTGTGTCATGTAGGCGTTACCGACCGCAGCAACGTATTCTGCCTGTTTGCATATCTCTGTATTTGGATACGCATGCCTATACCAGTTTCTTCGGCGCTTCCGTTCAGTTTCCTTCCTTAGAGTAATACAACACATATCCAAAAAACAGAGTGCATCTTTGATGCATGAACCAGTTAATACTCTGTCTTTATACATTTGATGCCATTATGGTAAAATCTCACACTGTAATCTGAGGTCACACCTGCGATCGACATAAGGTGTGTCTTGTGGCGGGGTGACCACCCAACCAAGTTTGGTCTAACGCACACAAAATATTTATCGTTTGTTCTAGGTGCGTTATGAGATACCTGAGAACGATACATGATGACAGTCACAGTCACAGATGAGAGCGGGGAATCGTTCGAACTTGCTGGCACCATATTCTCTCCAAACGTCATTTGTGGAGTGATGTGACGTGCGTGTTTGTGAGTAAACACCACAACTCGAGATTTGAAAAACAATATCCTTAGTTCATTTTTTATCCATCAGGTAGTATAAACCATGATTTAGTCTATAGCATGTATCCGGTAGGACAGTCGTTGTTGAGGAGAGACATATATTTGCATTGTTGTGTTGCCAGGAGAAGTGGTTGTGCATGGGTCATTGCCAAGCACATTCGGCTAGCAACCTCGCTTCGAGGTGCAATATGACTCAAATGGCTCTGAGCACTACGGGACTTAACTTCTAAGGTCATCAGTCCCCTACAACTTAGAACTACTTAAACCTAACTAACCTAAGGACATCACACACATCCATGCCCGAGGCAGGATTGGAACCTGCGATCGTAGCGGTCGCGCGGTTCCAAACTGTAGCGCCTAGAACCGCTCGGCCACCCCGGCCGGCTTCGAGGTGCAGGAAGCGTAGCTGCACAGCATCGGAACTTGTGGTCTTACACTCGGCACGCCAAGAGCCACCGACTTGTACGGCAGCCATTACGATTCCGATGATCGATAAGCCTCACTACGGAGACATATGGAGGAGACAAGTAGGATGATTCCTTACGAAGCTCTCGTCTGTCTTAGTCGCGATTAGTAGAGGTAGACGTTAATTTATAGATCACAGCAACTGGAATCAAGAAGTTACGCTTCATAATCGAGGAATATTTCAGCTATATTTTCTGATGCGTTACTGCACATGAAGTGCCTACTTTTTCCAGAATGAGATTTTCACTCTGCAGCGGAGTGTGCGCTGATATGAAACTTCCTGGCAGATTAAAACTTTGTGCCTTTCGCAGTCAAGTGCTCTACGGAAACATTCTGGAAACATCCTCCAGCCTGCGGCTGAACCAGTATCCGTTCTTAAAGGAGTGCTGGTTCTGCAAGATTCGGAGGAGAGCTTCTGTGAAGTTAGAAAGGTAGGAGACGAAGTACTGGCGGAAGTAAACCTGTGATGAGGCGCCGTGAGTCATGCTTGGGTAGTTCACACTGTTCAGTCAGAGGGCTGCTTGCCCTGTGTCATAAAAAAAAAACTGAGTGAAGGAATCAACGATCAGCTGGAACGGATGTCATGTGACGTCCGCTCAGACCAAACGCAACGAGCAATACCGAACGAAAAGAGGGGAAAAAAAGACGGTAGAGCACTTGCTTGCGAGAGGCAAAGCTCCTGAGTTCGAGTCTCTGTCTGCCACACAGTTTTAATCTGCCAGGAAGTTCCGTTGTTTACTTTTTGTTTGTAAATTTCACATCTAAATGAAAATGTCGGTGACGTAATGAATTCTTCAGGGGGAAAGCTTTTTGACCTTTCTTATACGAAGGTTTACAGCTGTTGCATTATCAGAGGTAATACTACTGTACAGGTTAGTAATGTCTTTTGTGGGCATTTAGCTTTTGGTAGCATTATGTATATCAATACACAGGAAATGACTGTCCATAGTTCACTGAGGGCACAAAGTTGCCCCTTTGGATCTTCTTTAATGCAAATCATTGGATAATTATTCACTGAGTTTCTAATTGCCCATACAGAGTCATAGATTTTTCTCGTTTTCAGGTGAGATTTAAGGTACAGTTGTTTGCCAGTTGCATTAACGCTTATCTTTATATTGAGAAGGTAGTTTATATGCTAGATGAATATCCGAAGTTCAGTTTTCTTAACTGAAAAGTATTCTTTTTCGGTACACATTCTCAAAAGCTGTAAATAACCCCAATTTGGCTATTATGTTTTCAGTTCTATGTATTTTTTGTGTGGAAGGCCCTATTTTCGCTGATGTTCAACTTTGTTTTATGTTTTTTCCTCAGATATTTGTTATAATCTTCATGTTACAATTATACTGTGTTTTATCTAAATTCGGAATATGGGTTGCATAATTATGTATTACATCAACGGTCACTTAAATATTTATCTAAGGTATTCAAATTACCGGTTTCCGCATATACCAACCGTCTTCAGAAGTGAAAAATCAGCTATACAACTTCGTAAAGATAAATAACAAAAACAGTTAGCCTCTTCAAACAATGTCAGGTCAGTTAAAATATGTCAGTGAAGGTATCTGTCGTAATTCCTGTTGCTATTGTGGTGGCACTACAGTTTAAGATAGAGAAGTTATATTTGGTGCAATATTTCAGAGTGCACAAGCTACAGCCAGGTGGGGGACAGATTGCAGTAAGTTACGCTGACCAGCGGTTGCGAAGTGGAATGGAGGCCACAGGGCCATCGAACCGCTGAAAAGCGTAAATGCAGCAGTGCCCACAGCGCAAGCTACAGGCAGAAGTGGCCACTGGCGCATCCAGGGTGTGGTGCATACGTGACGCAAAGCAGCGCATTAGCGAAACAGAGGCGCACAGCCGAGTATAAATATTGAAACGTCCCCTTTGAACAATTATAAATGACTGTGCTTAAACTGACACACAATATTTTGTTAGCGCAACGCAATCTGACTTTCAAAATTCCCTACAAAAGAATGGCCCTGACTAACATTAAGCTATAAGTTTCACAAATCACTTACCTCACAAAAATCTTCGCTACTCAAGCTACTGCAATACAGCGAGCGCAACTACTGCCAGCTAAATAAAAGATTCAAAGTACGGAAGGCACTAACTACTGATAGGGATACTTAGCAAATGAAAGATATTAATAGAGAACAAACAATGTATTTACCTTGATATCATCATATATAAATATAGCAGTTCATGACAAATTACAAAACTCCGCCATCTCTCTCCCCACATCCACCACTGCTGGCGGCTCACCTCCAACTGCGCAACGCTACGCGCTGTTCACATCCAGCTGCCGCTGCCCAACACTACAATGGCAGACAACAATGCAAACTAGCCACAGACTGCACACAGCACAGCCAGTGATTTTCATATTGAGCGCTACGTAACGTTGCCAATAAGAAAACATAAACAGCCTACTTACATAGAGAAAACATAAACAGCCTACTTACATAGCCCCCATGCTCCCCACAAAAAATTTTACAAATTTTTTTTTTTTGGGCAGTGGCCAATAATGATTTGATAAAATTTTTCATAATTACAATAACAAAGAAATCAAATGCACACACTTATTGATACAATGTTGGTCAAAAGCTAAAATTTTCTCACAATCCATAAAGATAGTCTTGATCATTCATTATAACAGTAATTACAGGGTTTTTTTCACAAAGTCTCATTAGTAAAATAAATTGCACACAGAAGTAGTGGATTTCCATGCAGTCTTGAAGAAGTAGTGTTGTCCTTCCAACGGAAAGACAGTGCTGACTCTTGACATGCTGACAGGTAATGGGCCACAATGGAGCAAACCCACAGCAGAGTCATTCGAAGTTTTGAAGAATATTGGTAGGTAGGTCATCACAGAGCAGACCCACTGTAGTCCTGGTAGAGAGTATGGTATTGGTGGGCCACCAGAGGTGTAGACCCACTGTAGTCCTTGTAGAGATAATGGTATTGGTGGGCCATCAAAGATGTAGACCCACTGCAGTCCTTGTAGAGATTACGGTATTGGTGGGCCATCGAAGGTGCAGACCCACTGTAGTCCTTGTAGAGACGGCCAGCAGCCATCTGTTGCGACTGTGCAGGCGCACAATCACCCTCGAAGAGTCTTGTGGAGAATATGGCAAGTCCATTAACCACCACATGTCCACTCACAACGTTTTTGGAATTGTCCTTAGAACCAGCAATGCTTTTATCCAGTCCCTTGCTGAATTAGTAACACACGTGCAAACACTAACAGTCCCTACGTCTCACATATTGTCCACATACTATGACCAACAGAAACGTGTGCAGTGAAATGTAACTAACAAGTTAATAATATCATGAACTGGTGACAATTACAATTTTATAACATAAGAATACAATAACAAAGGTACAAAATACATCATTAAAAACATAACAATACAGATAACATTTGTAGTACAGGCTTTACAAAAGAATAGAAATAAACATATACATCAGTGGAATTATGACATGAGTACATACATAAAGGATCAGAATAATTATTGAAACATCAACTTCACACATGAGCATTTAAACAGAATGAATAATGTCTAACATCTTTACAAAGTAAATAACATATTATTAATGCCAATTATATTTGAGGATAACAGTATTCCTCATCATAGTGAATGTAGCTTAATATTAAAAGAGAAAAAAATTCTATGAAACTACACAGAGACAGGAAGAAAACAAATACACAAGGGTACACAAACATATAGTGGGATAACACCAATAGGAAAGGACAGGGTTCGTTTTCAGTGTAACATGTGGTACTGCAGTCCAACCCAAAACTTCATATATCTTTCCTCTTATTTCATCCTTTGTTTCCACCAAAAAAAATTCTATCTAAGCATGCTTTCTGTATTTATATGTTCACACATTTCTTACCTCAACATTTATTTCCAACAAAATCCTACCTAAACCTGTTTTCTCAATGCATTTCTTCCAATTCATCGCAACTCATTCTCTTCTATAGTCTACCCCCTCCTAAGCTAACTTAAATCTACTGAGCTCAGATGCTAAACTAAGGGACGAGGCAATGCAGCAGCACAAAACAATTAACACAAGCAGCAATGACAAAAAATACAGATTGGCAAAGCTAGCAGCAGCAAATGTAATAACTTATATCAAAACATGACATAGCTCAAGCAGAAAAAATATTACAGCAAAAACAACAATGCAGGTAAAGGAAATGTATATTCACATCTTAATGTCTATGTAATTAAAGTGGTGCACCACAAATTATTCTACAAAAGAAATTACCAAGTACTTGAAAAGAAAATTATAGATGCAGTTACTGGTATTAGTCCCTTCTTATTGTTCTCTCCATTCCAAGAGCTCCTTTTTCGAAGAATGTGGATCAGAAAATAATTATTTAATAAATCTGTTGACAGAAAGTGTTCACATTAGCAAATGCATTTAATTTTATTTTATGAAACCAATGCTGCAACACAGCTGGAAAACAGATGTCAAATGAAATAAGCAATTACGCAAACCAAAGCATAAAAATATCATTCAATAGTCATGTGGCATTCCGTAAGTCAGTAGCACTCAACTCTCGGAGAAAGACACTTTTCATAATCAGGTGTGCAGATGTACGAATATTTCCCATCAATTCATAAGCATTTCAGTAATTATCAGAAAGTACGATATGTTTCCAAGTAATCAGCGTGTCGGATTTGCGATGCTTTCTCTAAAGGAATGACAATGGCCAGGATAATGGCCTCCCTTTTTTTTTTCTTCCCGTGCTCTGAAAGGCACGCTCTAATGGCTTTTTCTCCAGGCGTCTGACACAGCTGGGTGCCCACGACGCATTACGTGCAGGTGGTCACTTAACTTTCGTACGGAAATATTTATGACAGCAGTTTCTGCTACCGTGGCAGTCTCATATAAAAATATTTCACAGGTCAAGAATTAGCGTTGCAAATCTGTAGAAACAAAACCCTATAAATAAGTGTCCAAAAAAAATATTGGTCAGCATTGTGATACAGTCACACATTTCATAACTCTTAAAGTACGATTCTTGGTTTCCAACATCCTTTTCCACAAATCAGAGTCCCTAAACACTACTCATTATTCCTTACCTTATTATACATATACATATTCGTCGACACTTCTTCAATATTTCATCATGAGAAATACGTAGCATAATAAACATTCCTCAACAACATAATACACATCGTCGTCATAATAATAACATCATAACACCTCAGTCAAATCTCAAAAACGTCGTAGCTTTCTTCAATAATTTCAAAACCTAAAAAAATTCTCTGCTCATTTCAATAGTGTCATCTACCTCAAACGTACTTTAAAAATCATGAATCCATACCAAATACATCATTCAAAGCTCTCATAGTATCACAATGGTTCCAAAAAATATGAACATTTCACAAAGTACAGACAAAATACAATTTCATAAGTGTGAATGTATCCAACTGTGAAATTGTGTAAACATGAAGTTATCCAACGGTGTAGTTACGTAAACATGTGTCACTGACGTAGTAAAAAACATGTTTATCTCTCAGTTAAATGATCAGATAGCTGTGTAATTTGTGTGTTAGAGAAATATGGTACCGATGTGTAAAGTTGTATAAGCAAATACCATATTAGCTAGGGTTCCTTGTGGTTGCCACACACATGGTACACAAAGTAAGCGTGTACCCCCCTGAGGATTATTGTAATTATACCCTCAGGTGTTACAGATTACAGCAATGGAATGAAATGTATCACGGAAAACTTTCTTTGTAATTCAAAAATCTTTAAAAATAAATGTTTTAAGTACAAAATTAATCACTCAAATACGTGTCCTGTAGCGCTAAATGTGCGTCTTCTTGCAACATAATCTCTGTGGAAGTGTCGTAGTTATCGTCCTCCGAAAGCTAAGTTCTGCAGAAGTCAATGTACTTACCTCATGATAAACAAAAGTAAAATGCTTTGTGTATAAATGTCTTAGTTATTACGCTTATTGCCGTGATGAAGAAAGTACTGTACTGTAACGTAATGTTGTGCCACGAAAAAGGCTGTCTCATTGTTGCTATACCACAAAAGTTACTACTAAAACATGTTTTACTTTCCAGAAGAATTCAGAAAAACTGTGCAGATATGAAACAGATACTCCGCAAGAGCAACAATGTAAATTGTGTCACACATTAGTAGCGTCATGATAAAATCATGTAGCAGTCACATAAACTAACCTCTGTGTCATCTGGTATCTCACAGAAAGTACTTTCAATCCAGAATGTATTTTCAAGTAAACCAAAATGTTGCATTAAAATCTCATTAGCAGTACTGGTAAATGTTCTAATCATGCAACTAACAAGCAAGAATGTGCACACACAATTACACTGTGTCGTCTGTTCGCAATAACAATGCATTCGTAATTTCTGTTTAAATAAGTTTTCTTGGTTCTTGACTGGATATTTAACTTCAAACATTGTTGCATATTAACAGATTCTAAGTCTGACAAAGCATACTAGTAATGTAAAGTGAAAAGTTATATGGCAAAGACAAAGTTAAAAAGCAGATTATCTCTCAAATGGTTTTACATGTGAAATGTGGTGTAAACCTTTACTCTTCATAGTACTCAGAGTTTGAACTTGAATGCAATTGTCAGGCGGTATACGTCGGTAAAGAATACTGGAATTTTTCTCAAGGTTAGCGTCTATGTTATTTTTCTCTGAGCCACCTGGCGTACGCGGCTGCCTGCTGTGCGAGTCATTGTCTGTCTCTTTGTTGGCGCGCGTCGTTATTGGGATTAGGAGACCTAACTTCTACAAATTCACCGTGACGAGAGGGCCCTGCTCTGTTTGAATCCCGCCAGTTCTGATGCAATTCAGGTCTGTCGTTACGATCATATCGTCTGTCGTCATGTCGGTAGATTCCATAGTTTCTTTCTTGTCGGTCACATGGTGGAGAATTTCTCCCTGAATCGTAACTGCGCGCTGGTCCGTTGCGTCTAAAGTTATTCTGTCTCCCTTGATAGTATTTATTTTGGTTACCATATTGTCTGTTTCTCTTATTGTCTCTGTGATAGTCATTACCACGGAGAGGTGATCTTTCCCTGTAATTATTACTACTCTGCCAACGGTTGTCATACGGGTGGTGTCTGTTTTGGTCACGATTTGCGTTGTAAGAATAGCCTTGTCGTGTCCAGTTATTGTTTCTGTCGTCACGGAATTGTGACGTATGTGACCTGTAGTGATTGTTTTCCTGTTTTCGCATCCGGCGACTGTCAGTGTCAATTTCTATTTCTTGTAAGAGTCCCTGAAATGCTTCAATGTCGTCTTTGCAACGTCCTGCCAAAATAATATGTCGTAAATGTTCAGGCAGTTTGATTAAGCAAATGCGGATGAGTTCTGAGGGGCTGTATGGGTTTGAAAGATACTGATTCTTGTGCAACATGTCTTCAAAATATTTCACAAGACTGGAGAATTCAGATTGTTCGAAATGTTTCATCATTATGATACCATGTTTTATTCGGTCTTGTGTGGCTTGAGACCAATATGCTGAGAGGAAGGCATGGTAAAATTCTCCTTCACTGTGGCAATCGTGAATGACCGATCGCATTCTTACAGCTGGTTCATTCTCTAAGTAGCCACACATAAATTCTAATCTGTGTTCTAACGACCAGTTGGGAGGAAAACAATGAGAGAATTGATGGAGCCATGCCTGTGGATGAATGTCGTTGCCAGAATTCTTAAATGTTTTTAATTTACGTGTAGTAATGAACAGCTTATAGTCAAAATCGTCATGTCGGCGAGTCGCATGTCGCTCATTGTTACTTTGTTTCGGCTGTTCCATCTCAAAATCCAATGCGCCTTGCCAATTTCTTTCATAATTTCCGAAGTGTCCTGTGTTATTATTTTGTGTTTGTTCCATATTTCTATGTCCCTCTTCCCGTATTGGAGCGCGAGTGTCCTCTGAAATACGTAATTCTTGTATTACCTGTGTCAGCTGATCTTGTACTTCCCGGATTTCTCTTTGGTGTTGTGTATTAATTTGATTTTGATTTTGTTTGAATTTTCTTATTTGCTCATACTCTTCTGTGTCAGTGAAGGCTACGGGTCTTGTGTCATTCAGATGATCATCTACCTTTGTAGATAAGTTAGTGACCTGATCCGAAAGTTCGGCTACTTTCTCCGATAGTGTACTTATTTCCTCCATGTGTCTTTCTGAACCAATTTTCAGGGTATCTACTGTGTCCTTTAAGTTTTCCTGAGTTCTTTCAAGTTGCGTAACCGAATCGGTAGATGCAACTGAGTCAATTTTAGCTTGCAAGGTCTCATGATTTTCATGAACAATAGTTTGCAGTTCTTTTATGGCTGCTTCGTGATTCTGTAATACATTTTCATGACGCGAAAAAATAGGTTGGAAATGCTCACAAATTTGTGTTTTTACGTCATTACAGACCTTTTGACATTTCGATTCGATGTTATGTAACTCAGTGGTTAAATCTTCACGTGTTTGTTCAAGTGTAGTGTCTAACTTTTTGAGATTTTGTTCCACTGTGTCTAACTTTTTGAGATTTTGTTCCACTGTGTCTAACTGTTGCTGTGTTTGTCTCTGGTGTTGTTCCATTGTGTCTAACTTTTCAAGCTTTTGTCCCATTTGTTGCATTAATTGTAATAACAATGCACTGGTGTCTGAAACATGTTCCTCAGTGCTTTTCGGCAGTGAAGTTGCACCGGCAACATTCTCATTTTGACAAGCAGAAAATGTGTCTTGACTCATTTGAGAAAACGGTGAGAACCCAAAACCTGAGTCTACAGTATTTGCAAAATTGTGTCCTGTCATTCCCGATTCCTGAGGCAAGCTGTTGCCGACCGATCGATCGATAATGCGTCCCTCTTCACTAATTGTTTCACTGTCCACGCCATTGTTTGCCGCCTGCTCCATTTCCCTATGAACAGTTACCAAATTACTACTTTGAATGTCTGTTAATTCATTACTCTGCGGCGCCATCACACTTCTTTCGTCTTCACTGTCATTTCTCAGTTTACTTTGGAGCCTAGTATTACGTTTGTCACACGCCATTATTGTCACAATATTTCACACGACAACACAGAAAAGCACAATTTGAAGAGCAAAAATAAGAGAACACATTAACATAGCACTGAAAATAATATCTAGTTAATTGCAGCTGCGAAATACTTGGTGCAAATCTACATGCATGCCACAACTGTTTTACTGTACAACAATGAAAGACTGCAACTACAAAGGAGATTTTCTCTACAATTACGCGCTAGCAATAAACAAAATCTACACTAATTACACAAACTACAAGAAAAAATCAGAAGATTCCAGTGAGGTATCCTGGCAGGGTCGCCATATGAAACGTCCCCTTTGAACAATTGTAAATGACTGTTCTTAAACTGACACACAATATTTTGTTAGCGCAACGCAATCTGACTTTCAAAATTCCCTACAAAAGAATGGCCCTGACTAACATTAAGCTATAAGTTTCACAAATCACTTACCTCACAAAAATCTTCGCTACTCAAGCTACTGCAATACAGCGAGCGCAACTACTGCCAGCTAAATAAAAGATTCAAACTACGGAAGGCACTAACTACTGATAGGGATACTTAGCAAATGAAAGATATTAATAGAGAACAAACAATGTATTTACCTTGATATCATCATATATAAATATAGCAGTTCATGACAAATTACAAAACTCCGCCATCTCTCTCCCCACATCCACCACTGCTGGCGGCTCACCTCCAACTGCGCAACGCTATGCGCTGTTCACATCCAGCTGCCGCTGCCCAACACTACAATGGCAGACAACAATGCAAACTAGCCACAGACTGCACACAGCACAGCCAGTGATTTTCATATTGAGCGCTACGTAACGTTGTCAATAAGAAAACATAAACAGCCTACTTACATAGAGAAAACATAAACAGCCTACTTACAATATGTGCCGTTTTCTAACAAGATTCATTCAAGTGTGGCAGCTCTCCAGGACAGCGGGGTGTGTCATACCACCGGCAACACGTGAGGTGCCAGTGTCCCAGTCCACAGCAGGTCATTGGTTCGATTCTCTGAGGCCGACACAGGGTCCACAGCCTGCCAGCAGCGGGCCACTCTTTGGCTCACTGCTGCAGGCAGTTGTCTCAGCTCCCGAAACATACTTCTGACTTCCCGAGGCGAGGGCTGCAGATTCGGACGCCGGATCGCGGGCGGTCGTTGCCGCCGCATTCTCAGCTACACCAGCAAG
Organism: Schistocerca serialis cubense; assembly: GCF_023864345.2. Lineage (NCBI taxonomy): Eukaryota > Metazoa > Arthropoda > Insecta > Orthoptera > Acrididae > Schistocerca > Schistocerca serialis. The sequence goes on from NC_064642.1 coordinate 720,434,998, forward strand.
GAAGAAGCAGCAGCGGGGCCAGCCTACAGCTTCCAGCAGAGCAGCGCAGAAACAACCAGGATGGTGGTCACTGATTCGGCTGCTGGCACAGCCATCAGGACGTAATCGGAACTCTGCAGCTGGCGTTCAGGGCCAGCTCGACGCAGCGTATTGCACTGGGTCACTGCGGCGGTGGCCTCAGTATCACGGGACCCTGTGACGCGACCTAAGGTGATGGGGCACTGTAGCTAAAAAACAATAAATTACTTGGAAAGTTCTCACCGAGTTTTAATACAGCACCTCCTGGCACACATCCACTACATTTGGTGTCTTCCCATTACATTTGGTTATCCTGATACATTTGGTGGCAGAAGCCTCCACAAGACTATTATTACATTCTCAATTGCCATGGTTGTACATAGCTGCTCAGTGGCATAGTCCACGCTTCTGACGAGTAACTGAACACAGTAGCTGAACACAGTATGTGTAGTGCTTGTGATTCTGCTCTTTGGGTTAGAGATAGATCTTCAAGTCATTTGTTTCTCCTTTAAAGATGACTGTTCATTTATAATGTTAAGCACTTGTGATACATCTTTAGGTACCATAGGATGAGTACCACAATTTGCGATTTACAGAAAGAAAACATATTTATTTCTGTCACTGCTATACAGTTCATTTGATCATCAAAGACACTTCTGAAAACTGCTTTTCGTTTCTGGTCTGAAAGTGTATTATTTTGCTCCGGTAAATAATTTAGTGCAAGAAATGTCATGTCTTCTGTGTTCTCCTATTTATGCTTTCAGATATGTTTCATCCTGGTGTCATATTTTATGTTCCTAAATTCTACTATGGCAAAGGTAATAAGACTATGTAGGACCTTTTGTCAATCTGTGGACCGCTGTAAACGCCTGTCTTTCCACTTCGCCGACTGGTGTGGCCGAGCGGCTCTAGGCGCTTCAGTCTGGAACCGCGCGACCGCTACGGTCGCAGGTTCGAATTCTGCCTCGGGCATGGATCTTTGTGTTGGCCTTAGATTAGTTAGGTTTAAGCAGTTCTAAGTTCTAGGGAACTGATGACCTCAGATGTTAAGTCCCATAGTGCTCATAGACATTTGAACCATTTGTTTCCACTTCAAAACTTAGCGGTGTGAATTTTCCACTTAAAGTCTCGTGCAAGTCCTTGTGGACAATACTGTTATAATCGTTGCACTTTCTGTTCTGAATCAGATTTGTTTCTGGCGATGTATTGTGACTTCGCTTTTCAGAAAAGGAACTTCACAATAAGAATATTTTTGACTTTAATCATGACAGAGGATAATGGCAAAGCCGATTATAATAATAAATGTTTTATTAAAGTGAACTGCATTACAGTGGCTGTGTGCACTGACTTCTAACTAATATCTAACACGGTGCAAATCTTCCTTCCTTTCTTCTATGCATTATGTTAGTGAGTAGAAACACGAAGCATAGTGGAGAGGCAAGGCAGTGACCGATGTAATGAAAAACCTGGCCCTCTAGCATCGGTACAGGTGGGTAGCCTATGATGCTAATGAAAGTCACAAAGTCACCACGAGGGTGTCAGGTATTGTACTTTTATGTCCGAGCCCCGATCTGCCGCTGAACTGAGACCAAGGAAGGGAGTGTGTCAGCAGAAATAAGAGCCTAGCCTTGGGTGCCGTTTTTACTTTGAGAGGACCTCTGATGAGAAGCTAATTACCGGGCGTAAAAATGCATGACGGTTAAAAATTATTGGCACATCACACACGTAGAGCAGAAACATCAGCTTTTTAGAAGAAGAAGGGCGAATCCAAAAGTCATTGACATTTTATCGTGGCGTGATTTCTAGCAGGCGTAAATGTGCATGAAGAAATCTCAACATTGGCCAGCTGAGTGTTCATGTCCTGCAATTGGCGGGCAAGTCCTGTTTGGCGGTAAGGAATAGCATGATGTATGGTTAAGCTAAAAATCTTGTTCACTGAAAGAATCGGGAGGTACGCGTACCTTGTGCACATCAGTTGCATATGTTAATAGACGGAGAGTCGTGTGCATTTGCCGCGTTTCGTAGCAGACGAGCGGTGTCGACAGTTAATGTCAACTGAGACTCGACCCTCGTCCTGCACTGCGAGCCACGCCCACAACGGCGGCGCTCTGCGAGTCTCGTGCCGACTGATTACGGTGAGCATAATCAGCAACGCTGCCATTGCTGAACACCTCTTGGTCTACATTTGCTCAAGTCAACGCAGTCATCAATCTCAAGTCCAACATTGCTTTAGTAGATGCATGAGCTTCTCAATAACTATCAGGCCAACAGTCCCTGTATTCGTTTACATAAAAGCTCGTGAGTCTCTTTCAGAATGTCAGCTGCGTTCGGGTAACACTGAAAACCGATAAGTTTACTTGGTAGAATTCACATAGAGGACATTTGTAAAACCAACTGATATTTTTTTCATAGTCCAATCCATTTAATGTGTTTTTATTGAATAAATTAATGTGTTAATCCAAAGCTTGTTTCTCTTAACACCATCCATTCACATCAAATCTATTTCTTTGATTTTCTTCACTTTAGATCCACAACTAGTGCCTCAAATTTTTTGCGTTATTAATTCTACTGTGCACAATAATTACAGCTTGTGTCTTAAAATTGTGTCCTCTTAACTATCTTTCCCGGTCAGAGTAAACTTCTTGACATCCAAGGTGTTGTGCAACATGACAATATAATCCACATCTGCATTTAACATCCTATAAACCAGAGGGACTAATTATGCGGAGACCTCTTAACTACACAGAAATATCCAGTCTAAAGGAAGTCTCTGAACCTCCTGATAACTTTTAGCAAGCATAAAATAAGAAAACCATTAATGTAACGATAAGATTTAGTGTTGGACTTTGAAAAAAAACATGTTTTTCCAAATATTTCATTTATTAAATAAAGGATGCACTCCTGTTAGGTGACTGTTAAATATCCTGGGTCGATTCCTAGACAAAATCGACTGCACTCTCAGGAATGCCACGCGCTCGCCACGTAATTTGGAAGTGGCCATCCAACAACGGGGCTGATCCCCTTGTCGACAACTCAGTTATGAGATGGCGACGCCAGGGGTTGATCTCACTCATTGAAAGTTCGTTTTCTCTTCAATCCCAATTTATGTACAGGTCACAGAATTACTAAGGTGTGTAGTAATGATTCAGAAAATGTCTATAATATATAAAAAGATCTGTTACTTCCCATTCTTGATATGGAGAAGAAGGTGATTTCATCCGATTGTCTGAAACAGACATGCTATAAACACGCACTGCTCCATTTGATCGCTCACAACCTTCTGTGTCTCCACCCCACACTCCGTGTCATTTTTCTCCAAGTTCCGAAGCACAGATATGAAATATAGACGTCCCAAAGCTCGAAACTTCATGTTACGTTAGCGGGACATATATGTCCTATCAATTACAAAATGGTTAAGTAGTTGCGCCAGCCGCTGAACTTCACAGCAGTGTGAAAGTAGCCGCGCTTAGTTCTGACAAACAACCAAAGTCATGGCCCTCATCGAACCACGTGGTGATCCTCGCCAGTAAACAATGCAGTGAAACTCACGACTGTATGACGGAGTCGTCATTTCACATCTTCCAGTTCGTCCACAGAGGTCCGTCCGGCCAAAGCCAGTGTGGCCTTCCTGGTCTGCATATTTCCGAATACATATTCCCCCCACCGCCCCTAAGAAAGACAAAAAAGGGCACTGTAATAATTATAATGATTCACCGAAAGAAACTTACAGAAATCTGAAAATATTTCATTGGAAAGAAACAAGTTGGGAAACTGAGCAAAAATAATAACTTCAAAAAAAAATAAAAAATAAAAAAATAAAACTCAGATTAGCATTTATGTCGTCGAATGAGTGTCTAAACCAAGAACTAATCATAAACGGAAGCATTTTCTTAATTACCTTTCGACGTTTCCTACCTTTCCTACCTTGTGATATGGAAAACGAGAAACACCGGAAGATATAAACATCGACTTTTTGAGAGAGTTTATTATGCATACAGAAACTAATTCTTTAACGAAATAATGGAATACGATTAATGAGAGTAATACAAAGAAAAGAGGTATGGAACTCATGTCACAGATGAATGGAACTGCCTAATCAAATTGACATTATAATGAGTAATTAGAAAACATCGACATCGAGCAATAATTTACGCCAGTCTAATAAAAACAGTCTGTTTCGTTTCTGGGCTCTTATTGTCTGTCCTGCTTCGCTAGCAGCTGACAACCTCTCGTTATCTAGTGTAATGATACGTTAGTCACCAATACTGCCGGCGCATTTATATCAATAAGGAACTTAACCCATCTGGCGATGTTATAACGAATGCCGAATGTGAATTAATCTGTGCCAACTTAGGCATCAGACATCGGTCAAAAATGGTAATCGAACGCTTTTATAGACCGCCTGCGTGAGGAGCTGTAGTGGTAGAGCGCTTCGGAGAGGATGTACAGAATTCTGTTAGTTTTCCTGAACATGCTGTTTAGTCGGGATGACTTCATCTCCACAGCTACAGATTGGAAGCATCAGGTTATCAAAACTGGTTCCAGAGACAGGAATTCGTGTGACATTAATCTGAATGCCTTGTCCGAAAATCACTTTGAGCAGGTAGCTAGACAGCCAACCTGTGAGGGTAACGTCTTAGGGCTCCTTGTAACAAACAGACCTTGACTTACCGAATTATTAACGTAAAGGAAGGTATCAGTGATCATAAGGCTGTGATAGCAACTATGACTACGGATTTTACAAGAAATCTTAAGAAAACGTAGGAAGATACTTTTGCTGATCAAGAGTGACCGGATACAAATTGCAGCGTATCTGAATAGCCAGCATCAAATATTCAATGATAAGGACGAAGATGTGGAGCACAAATGGAAAAAATTAAAAAGCATCGCCGATATGTTTTAGGCAAGTATGTTCCGGGCAAGGCCTTAAGAGATGGGAAAGATCCACCGTTGTTTAATAGCCTTGTTAGAAAACTGCTCCGTAAACAAAGAAATATTCTTCTCAAATTCAAGAGAAGTCGAAATATAGCTCACAAACAACACCTGAACGATGTGAAAATGAGCGTAAGGAGAGCAATCAAAGAAGCGTTCAGTTACTTCGAAAATAAAATTTAGCCAACTGATGTTAGTAAAAGACCTAATAAGTTCTTGCATTATGAAAATCAGTAAGCGGTTCGAAATCATCTATTCATTCACTCAGAGACCATATTGGCACGGAAACGGAAGATAACAGAGAGAAGGCCGAAATACTGAATTAGATCTTCCGAAATTGTTTCACCACAGCAGATCGTAACTCAGCCTCTCATATCAGTCATTGGAGGAACGTCGAAATGGCAGATACTGAGATAACAGAAAAGCTACTACAAAAGGCATCATGACCAGATGAGATACGTACACGATCCTACAAAGGTTATGCTCCCGGTCTAGCAGAAACTTTATCGTAGATCGCTGGAGCAACGAATGCTACCTAGCTACTGGAAAAAAAGCGGAGGTCGTTCAGGTTTTCAAGAAGGGAAGGAGGACAGGTGCACACAATTAGAGACCTATATCGTTGACGTCAGTCTGTTGTAGAATAATGGTTCAAATGGCTCTGAGCACTATGGGACTTAACATCTCAGGTCATCAGTCCCCTAGAACTTAGAACTACTTAAACCTAACTAACCTAAGGAAATCATACACATCCATGCCCGAGGCAGGATTCGAACCTGCGACCGTACCGGTCGCATGGTTCCAGATTGAAGCGCCTAGAACCGCTCGGCCACTCCGGCCGGCTAGAATTATGGAACATGTTTTATGCTCAAGAATTAAGGCCTTTTTGGAGAACGAAAATCTCCCGTATAAATATCAAAATGGATTCCTCAAGAAGGATCTTCCGAAACGCAATTCGCTCTGTTCCTCCGCGAAATTCATAGCGCTGCAGACAAGGTTGATGCCGTGTTTGCTGAGTTCAGGACGGCACTTGCGTCGTACCGCATTGCCGAGTTGAGAAAAAAAAACAAGCTTATCAAGTTTCGGACCACATTTGCGACTGGATTCAAGTCTTCCTTCTAGACAGAGCTCAACACGTCGCACTTACGGAACAAAATCAACAGACGTAAAGATAATTTCCAGAGGACAGCAAGGAAGTGTGATAGGACCACTGTTGTTTACAACTTATATAAATGTTCTACATCTACATATATTCTCGACTAGCCACCAAGCGGTGTGTGGCGGTGTGCGTCGAATACTCTTCTAGAGTGTTCGCAGATGACGCGGTTGTCTACAACAAAGAAGCAACACTAGAAGAGAGTATCGACTTGCAGAATGACCTGCAGGGGATTGATGAACAGCCCAGGCTCTGGCACTTGACCCTGAATGTAAACAAATGTAACGTATTGTGCACACATAGGAGAAGTTCAAATGGTTCAAATGGCTCTGAGCACTATGGGACTTAACTTCTAAGGTCATCAGTCCCCTACAACTTAGAACTACTTAAACCTAACTAACCTAAGGACATCACACACATCCATGCCCGAGGCAGGATTCGAACCTGCGACCGTAGCGGTCGCGCGGTTCCAGACTGTAGCGCCTTTAACCGCTTGGCCACCCCGGCCGGCATAGGAGAAGTGAATCACTTCTGTACAACTACACTATTGATGAAAAACTGCTGGAAACCATATGCATCGTAAAATATCTAGGAATAACTATGCAGAGCGACCTTAAGTGGAATGACCACATAAAACAGGTAGTAAGAAAAGCAGGAAAAATCTTAAGGAAATGTAACTCATCCACTGAAGAAGTGGCTTGTAAAGCGCTTGTTCGACCGATTCTTGGGTATTGATCATCTTACCAAGTAGGACTGAGAAAAGAAGAAGAAAGAAAAGAGATACAACTAAGTGCGGCACGTTTTGTCACGGGATCGTTTAGTCGGCACGAAAGCGTTACCGAAATGCTCAACAAACTGTAGTGGCCGGCATACAAAGACGTGTTGTGCACCACGGAGATGTTTACTATTGAAGTTTAGAGACAGCAATTTATGGTAAGAGTCGGACAACATGTAAGTTCGCTCCAAAAACATCTCGCGTAATGACCACGACGAGAAAATTTGAGAAATTACAGCCAATGCAAAGGCTTACCGACAATCATTTTTCCCAAGCGATATTCGCTAGTAGGACTGGGTAGAGGGAACCAATTAGTGATACCCCTTCGCCACACTCAATGAGGTGGCTTGAAGAGTACGATGCAGACGTAGATAGTGTGGTGAACAGCTTACGAAATAAGAAAAATCATTTAATCATAAAATAAAATTTGAAATTGTTATGTGTTTCGAACGCAAGAGAGACAGGGGAAAAGGCAAACACGACCAGAAGTTGGAAAAGAAGGACCTCTCAGATTAATCTGTGCATACTCGCAACAGTTACTCTCTTCATCGGTCAGTCAATCTTTGGTACAAAGCCGATTAACAAGGCACTTCGTCATTGTTATTCAATTGCTACCCGTTCATTCAGACCCTGTGTTTGGACTGCTAAACATTCAAACCATGTTTTGTGCGAATATTTGTTTGAAAATACAAAAAGAATGAATGAAACGAGATAAACCTTAAAAAGCAATAGTATTACTGCATTCTGATGTGCCTCGTGGATTCTGGCAGGAAGCCCATCAGCAGACTGGCTCGCGCATTCATTCAGCACCGCTTGCTTATTTGATTCGTCAGAAGTGGAACGGCCGCCGGCGGTTACTGAGGACTAACGTTGTTAAACGACTGACTGGCTGGCTGGCTGGGCCGTTATCGATTTCCAATAGGAAATTCACCAGTGGTCTTTCTCAAGTCTGCGCTTTTTCAGTAATTTTCAACTGTGTAGCTAATGATTGTATTATTTTTGTTATTGTATGTTTTAGTCATCATTCTTTTGATTGGTTCGATGCGGCCACCAGGAATTCCTCTCCTGTGTCAGCCTTTTCATCTCAAAGTAGCGATCTGCAATCTGCGTCCTCAATTATTTACTTGCTGTGTCCCGATTTCTGTCTTCCTCTACAACTTTTATCCTCTACAGCTCTCTCTAGCGCCATGGAAGTTAATCCCCGATGTCGTAACAAATGTTCTCTCATCCTGCCCCTTCTTCTTGTCAGTGTTCTGCATATATTCCTTTCGTCGCCTTTTCTGCGCAGAACCTTCTCATTCCTTCATCTTATCAGTCTACCTAGTTTTCAGTTTTTTCTGTAGCACCACAGCCCAAATGCTTCAATTCTGTTCAGTTCTGGTTTTCCCTCGGTCCATGTTTCACTACCATACAATGCTGTGCTCCAAACGTACATTCTCGGAAATTTCTTCCTCCAATTGAGGCCTACGTTTGGTACTGGTAGACTTCTCTTGGCCAGGAACACCCTCTTGCTAGAGTTACTTAGCTTTTTATGTACTTCTTGCTCCGTCCGTCATGAGTTCCTTTGCTGCCAAAGTAGCAGAATTCCTTACTTTGTCTACTTTGTGATGACCGGTTCTGGTCAAGAGTTTCTCACTGTTGTCATTTTTGCTACTTCTCATTACATCCATCATTCTTCGGTTTACTCTCAGTCCATATTCTGTACTCATTAGGCTGTTCATTCCGTTCAACAAATTCTGTAATTCTTCTTAACTTTCACTGGATCTTATCATTGTTATCCTTTGACCTTGATTTTAATCCCAATCTTGAATCTTTCTTTTATTTCCATCATTGCTTCTTCAATATACAGATTGAACAGCAGGGGCGAAAGAGTAAATTTTAATTTTTAATCTGAGCACTTCGTTCTTGGTCCTTCAATCTTATTGTTCTCTTTTGCTTGTTGTACATGTTGTCCATTACCCGTCTTTCCATGTAATTTACTACTATATTTCTCAGAATTTCTTGCTCAATTTGACATTGTCATACGCTTTTTCCAGGTCGACAAATCCTATGAACATATACCAATTAGATTTCCTTCGGAGTAAAGTGACGAAAAAGGACAATTTTTAGCAATCGCACAGAAACTCTCGCTCAGTAAAAGATCCATATCTAAAGACTGAAAAGCTGCACAGGTTGTAAGACGTCGTGGTCTCCTGACCTTCATTGCTTACATATTCTGCCCTCATAATCATATTGCGCACATCAAGACGCTCCATTCGAACCCAAACTCGATAAGATAAAGTCAATGTTGTATGAATTCATGTAAACGATATACAAATAACAAGTAAGCGCACCGTGGTTGAAATACTCGAGGCTGGCGTACACACATAAATTCCAGACACGATGGTCACAGGAGCTTTTAGTTCAGGAGAGCAACCGCACGCCAGGAGGTCGGTCTCTTCAGAGGACGACCCAGCCTATTTCAGCCAGTTACCGCCCATGGAGCAGACAGCATGGGCCCGAGTGAAAAGGGGGAACGACCCTGTGTTCGGCTTAAAAGCAAATACCGCTACATTGTGTGGGAGCAGCCAGCCTACGCATTTTTTACACATAGTATGCAGTTCCAGAGATTTTCACAGGGAGACAGCAAACGCCAAACGCCAATACTACAGGTTTCCAGATTGGTCGCCTTATACGAAACGTCATTCTCCCGTTTTAGAAGAGCAATGCTGATTGGCAGACGATATTTCTGACGCCTTGAGCTGAAGGAATAATGGAAGAGACCGAAAGATATACCCCTTCACGTTTGGCATGGAGAGGCGTCGTTCCGTTGTCGCTCTTGGAGTGAGGAACAAGTTTCTCCTCAGTACTTCACTGGGAGAGCACCTCTGTCGAGAGCGAATCAAAGGGCGACTCTATATTGAGTCCTTGCGATTAAGCATTGTTCACTGTGTTGGCCGACACACTTATTGTGTGGTGTGAACGGACAGAGTTATAGTTAAAGGCCTGTGAGCGAATTTTGAGTGGCATCGTGGTGGACTGTTTATCTGACCGGTGTACCACACCAATAGTTAGACTAGGGGCAAATAGGAGTCCTTGACTTCATCAAGGCGTAGGGAGAGTTTGATTGGCGAAGGTCAATCCAGACAGAACGAGAGTTATCTTATTTGTCGGCAGCGAGCGGCGCAGACAGCAGTCATCGCAGCTTACGGTATTGTGAGCTACAGCTATTGCGAGCCCCATATTTCCTCCACAACAGTACACTTCACTGCATTTCACATGCGACAGCCTCGACCGTTCCTAGCAACATTCTAAAGGATAGTTATTCAACTTGAGTAGGCGCGCCTCTCAGCCATTCTGCCAAGTCAACAACCATCTTAAACTTTGTATAGAAATTTCATTAGAGAATCCTATCCTTGAGAGGCAACTTCATATACCGAAAAGAACCAGGATATAACTTGTTCAATTCATAACTAAAAGTGCCATTGTGATTTCTCAGAATTTTTGCAAAATAAATAATAACTTTCGTTAGTTTCATGTTTTTCGTACACTAACTAGCACTACTCCAGTACCCAAGTATCCCACTAGTTACGTAAGAAATTTTGTGAATCTTTATGTCATTTCCTTACAGCGGGCGACTCCAGAAGATATTTATTGCTCGAAGTTTTTCAGGCATTTCTCTTTAGAACGTTAGGAGCGTCTGTCTGACTTCTGTAGTAGTGTGGGGGTGGAAATTGCATCTTGCAGGAGCCAGAGGGTAAAGGGTACATCTCAGATTAATCCGTTGCTCAGAATAACAGAATCTCAGACCAACCCCACACTCACAAGGTCACACCAAAACACAAGAAAGAAAATAGAAGTAATCCGCAGAATTGTAGACACAGATCACTGACTTCGATCTCAGTAGGTTTTTGGAACATAAGGGTATACTTTCTTCGGACATTATCAAATACTAGTGAGACAACGATCTACTAACACGGTACGGATTCATAAAATATGGTTCTTGTAAAAGAGAAATTTCTATTTATTCACTGGGAGTAATTAGTGCGATCGACAGGGGATCTCAAACTGATTCTATATGAAGGGGTCGGCAGAAGAAATAAAATGACTCTCGTTCTATCTGGATTGACCTTCGCCAATCAAACTCTCCCTACACCTTGATGAAGTCAAGGATTCCTATTCGCCCCTAGTCTATTGGCGTGGTACACCGGTCAGATAACCAGTCCACCGCGATGCTACTCAAAAATTCGCTCGCAGGCGTTTAACTACAACTCTGTCCGTTCACACCACACAATAAGTGTGTCGGCCAACACAGTGAAAAACGCTTAATCGCAAGGACTCAATATAGAGTCGCACTCTGATTCGCTCTCGACAGAGCTTATTTTACGTTACTACGTCTTATTGTCCCGTTGAGTTGAAAGACAAGAACATAAATACAATAACACAAACGCATTTAGATGGTAGACAGCTTTTTATATATGAACTACTTGATACCAGAATGTTGTACATTCGAAGACACAACAGATAATGTGATCCGAATAATATGTGTTAAATTGAAGGTTAGCACTTTCTTCCGCTAACGCTTTAAAATTTATTGATTTTCAGAAGAATTTTGACACGTTCCTCACAAGCGTCTTCTAATGAAATTGCGTGCATATTTTCTGTTGGAAACGTCACAGTTCGTAGTAATTAACGGAAAGTTGTCGAGTAAGTTTTCCCCAAGAAAGTGTCATAGGGCCTCTGCTATTAGAAGACAATATGAGCAGCCCTCTTACGTTGTTTGCTGTCGTTTACTGTCTTGTACAGTAATCAGAAGATCAATATCAATTACAAAATGATTTAGACGGCATACAGTATATATGAGACGAAACGCAACAATTGACTCTGAACAACAGAAAGTATGTCCTCCACGGGAGCACTACCAAAATTCTGTTAAACTTCGGTTGCGCAATAAAACATACCAGTTTAAAGGTCGCCAGTTCGACTAAATGCATATGAATTGTAATTACGAACAACTCGAACTGGTAAATGATTAAAGAGCTACCTGAGTGAGAAGTAATGACTCCTAGGTTCGAGAAAGCCGATAGCGACCGCGAGAGCGGAGTGTTGACCCCAGCCCCTCCGTACAGCATCCAGTGACGTCAACTGCAGAGAATGACGCAGCGGCCGGTCGGTTCCATTTGGCTAGTCTGGGCCAGAACGCGTATGCCTGATTACATTGGAACCGTCACGTAGAGAATGTTGTGGGGAAGGCAGATCACACACTTGAGTTTGTTAGCAGAACAGAAGATACAACAAATCTACTAAACCGCCTACACTACATTCTCTTCTGGACTACTGCTAGAGGTATGGGATAGGACTGAGGAAAAACACCGAAACAATTCAATAAGGTTCAAAATGGTTCAAATGGCTCTGAGCACTATGGGACTCAACTACTGAGGTCATCAGTCCCCTAGAACTTAGAACTACTTAAACCTAACTAACCTAAGGACATCACACACATCCATGCCCGAGGCAGGATTCGAACCTGCGACCGAAGCGGTCGCGCGGTTCCAGACTGTAGCGCCTAGAACCGCTCGGCCACCAGCGGCCGGCCAATTCAATAAGGGCAGATCGTTTGACATTATCGTGAAACAGGGAGACAGTGTCTCGCATATGATACGAAATATTAAATCACAACCTTTCTTCTCTGAGAACCGAAAATATTTTGTTGACTCCCACATCCATAGGGAGTAATGTCTATCTTAACAAAATAAAAGAAATCAGAGCTCGTACGGAGCGATTTAGGTGTTCATTATTAGGGAGTAATGTCTATCTTAACAAAATAAAAGAAATCAGAGCTCGTACGGAGCGATTTAGGTGTTCATTATTCCCACCTACTATTCGAGAATGTAACGGTCCATAAATAGTCTGAAAGTGGTTCTATCAACCGTCTGCCAAGCATTTAAGTGCGATCTCTAGAATAGTCATGCAGATGTAATAGGTTTTGAGTCTGATTATGTTTACCATGACATAGTTACTCACGCACGATTTTCGCCACATGAGAAGATGGCGCCTCAGCTGCGCCGATCTATGGCTAGATACCAACACGACATCTGAAAGACTGCTGAAAATTAAATGCATACACGTCCCAACAATTTGGCTTTTGTGGCAACAAATATTTACAGTTGATGTAACGAAATCAGGAAAATATCAAACCACGCTTTACAATCAAACATTAATAAGTAATTAGCTCAACATTTTAAGGTTGCTGAATGGGTGATGATACTCCGCTATAGAATTATTCACACCTCAAGCACCATTTGAGTACAGTAAAAACCGCACATATTCCACTTCAGGAATCCTGAATGTCTGCCGTACCTCCTCCGTCGCCCTTTTCCAACGTACTGGAACCAGGAACTTTAAAACTAATGGCATGGACCCGAACAGGTTCTGTATGCTTGCCTAGTAAACCTACCGCCAGGAAGTTTTTGTATGAGTTCACGAAATATCACCGCTGATTGTTTGTGAGCCTTCACAATCCTTGCCATATTTCACACATGTTCGACAAGTACCATGTCAGGTGAAACTGTTGGCCATGGAATCAGTGGTAGACGTCGCACTCCGAATAAGTTTTCCACATTCCTCGCTATTCGTGATAAATGTCGTACTGAAATATGGAATGTGAAGTTAATGAAGGAGGCACATTAACTTGTGTTGCAAAACCTTTTCGATACAGCGGCTGCTACTCGAATTGCACTAAGTACAGTATTCGTGAACATTTACTTTCTCTACCATATCTCTTAACAACGCAAGCTGCCACATCTCAGCCCCTTGGGCAGTGCCAGAAATGGACGCAGTCTTGACCGTAGGATAACTCTGGTTCTTCCTGAAACACTACACGGTGTCACTCAGTCTGAGTGGTTTGCGGTTTCTGGATGGTGGAAGCCGACGCACTGGCATGCCTGCCGTCAGCACACTTTTTTCTTCTCCTTGCATTAAGACATATCCGAGCCGCTAATAGATGTGTTCGTGGTGTTGTGTTAATTTGTCGCCATGTCGGACTTGACTGACTTCTGTAAATTCACTCTCTGCCACCGCAACATTCCCAGTACTGATGAGTGTAATATATTCTCATTGTCTGTCAGCTCTCTTAGTAGGCAACATACCATTAGGTGGAGTGCAGAGAATGATGTAGTTGTAGATTGGCTGGTATCACTACCAACCACAGTCTCACATTATATTCACTTTCGCTAGAGTCTTCTATGCACAAAACACAGTTAATTATTCACACTGCACCAACTAAATTTATGTTTTCCCTTGTCTTACTTATAGAGTACTTTAGACAGGGTCAGGCCTCACCCAGGAGTTTTTTAAATTACTATTTAATCAGAAATTCACATAGCATTTTTACATCAGGTTATACCTGTCTACATGTTTATATTACCTTTTTCTTGTATGGTTTGAGCGAAAGTCTAAACGGAAAGTAAATTTCAACATACTTGGTTTCCTCGTTAGATAGATACAGCAACGCAATGTCACTTTTTCAGTGGTTGATGCTCAGTTCAGGTCCTTTCAATAGCTGAAACAACGTAACAGTAGCGCCAATCCGTGCAGATACTTGTTTCATGCAACGGAGACAGATCAAAGACTTCATCACGAATTGACTGCGGGATATCTACCTATGTGAGATCCACACTTTTAATTCGACAGTATCCCTTGTTTGAATATTCACTTGTCTAATATAAGTAAAAAACACTAGTGACAACATTTAAACTGGAAACTACCAGCAGACGCTTTAAATTCATATTTCTTATTTATTAGGATTACAACTGATAAATCTGAACTGTTATTATACATTTTATTTTTCAGGTACAGTAAAGATCATTAAATTATGGTCAAATGTTATATGATATACGTAAACATAAGAGAAAATAGAATGTCAAGTGCTTCACTAATTTTTGCACTCTTTTTCAGCCTTTAGTCCAGTAACATTAAGACCTTGCTTATCATGTAAGCATCAGATAATTCTGGCTAGTGGAATGTCCTCTGGCCGTAAAAGTAATGCTGATTTTCCTAATTAAACAGTAATAAACTAAAATCCTTACTAGTTATTATTTACAACTTACATATTAGATCAGTCAGTCAGCGAGGTCACTATTTTTACCAAACAGTTATAAAATTAACATTTTCATTGATATCCATCATTTCGTGTTTCTATTACTGTTCCTCTCTACTGAGTTGGAGACGATATATTTCCAGCGACTACAAAGGTCACGTTCGGTGCCATATTTCTCGTTATACTAATTCCTTCACTAAGATTCATGTTGTACCAACTCAGGTGTTAGTATTACCAGTTAAGTTATAAAATAGAAGAACGATTAATGCTTACCGTAAGTCCCCCCAAAGTTTATATTTCTTTTATGAGATGGCCACCACTGTACGAAATGAAAAAGTAGATAAATCACTTGCATTAGATGTTGCTTATTATTTTATTATTCCGAGTGGGAACATTACTTTACTACACCTCGCACCAGAGGAACACTTTTGTATTATGACCATAAATGAACAGTACCTTAAGGTTCTACATTAAAGGCTACTAACCAAAGCACATTTACTTATTTCAATACTTATTACTAAGCTTTCACTTCCATGAGTGTTCATCACAACAGTTTTTACCTTATTAGATTTCTGAGGATGCTAATTGTTGTGACTTGGCAAGACAGCCAAGCCACTAGGAGGAAGCCGAAAGGCACGCGTTTAAGCTCACGCAGGCTGGCGTGAGGTCTGGAACAGTTAAAGGAGTTGAGTCTAGTAAAAAAAAGTACGGAGCTTCTGGAATACTTAACTTTAATCCATAATTGGTGAACATCGGTCTGAGGGTACATGCATCACAAGATAAATCGTCTATACTGAAGTGTTTTTCTCTGTATATACTTCAGTAATAGCATGCTGTGCAGGATTTTTGTACTCTGACTCTAATCTCTCTGTGATATAATCATCTTTCTCTTTTAAAAATGCATCTCTCTGTTTTTCGTGTTTGGTAGAAGGATCCTCTACTTACAGTCCTAGTTGCTGAAATGTTAGTTTCAATGTGTTTTGTTCTAATTGTAGAGTACCAAATTCCTCAGTTACTCATTTTACAGATTCAGGAATACTCTTAAAAATGTTTTGTAAACTGAAAATTTCGGTAGTTATACTTTTGAGGTCTACTCAGAACAACGCGGTTATGTGATTGGTGACATCGGTTTTCAACTGCTTGGTTTGATTTTTAACCTGTTTAGTGAAGGTGCAACCTGACTAGTCAAACCGTCTGTTTTTGATTCGTAACGTTACGTAACATCTCTAGTCAACGTACCGATACCATAAGCCCAAGCATGTATCTGTTTTGACATGTTCTGTTGTTCATTTGTCAAATCATCTGTCGTAGTTCTTTTAGTCTTTGGAGCATTTGCATAATAGGATTGGTGTCGTAGCAATATATTCAGTAACATCTTCAATCATGACGGATAAAATTACCTCAGCTGCTGAAGCTAGGAGATTATCTACAATTCCAGTGGCGAATTCGTCCTCTGGTACGTGATCTGATGCAGTCTCAATATTAACGAATCCACCTGAGTAACCCGCTGTCTGTTTTATACCAAGTTAATTTGTTAAAGCTACGGCAGATCTTATTATAACTTGTACGTAAATAAATCACAGGTGGTATTAGTGTGCAGCACACCCTCACTGACGAAAAATTTTGTTTGTAAGCAAAAGCACATCGCTACTTGAAAATTCCCACGCTCAACCAAGAATATCCACGATCATGTGACTTATTTACGAAATTAGAATAATGATAAAAGTAACTGCGTTTTTGGCAAATAGCAAATTTCCTAAGCAATGTGGTACCCAGGTAAATAGACCTCACCACTCAAAATTCTTCTCACAAAAACTCGCCGACTGAGCTCTTAGATAAGCTACTAAAAGATAATAAGCATTATTGCAATTATAAATATTGCTGAATCATTCCTTATTATTGAAGAGCACTTACCTGGATCTTCCATCCCAAAAGTTAGAAGCGAAAGGGGACTAGTGAAAGAAACAAAACTGTCAGATTTTTTTTTTTTTATTAAGAAACGACGTAAACTGAGATATACATACACTATGTGATCAAAAGTATCCAGACACCTGACTGAAAATGACTTACAAGTTCGTGGCGCCCTCCATCGGTAATGCTGGAATTAAATATGGCGTTGGTCCACCCTTAGCTTTGACGACAGCTTCCACTCTTCCCGGCATACGTTCAGTCAGGTGCTAGAAGGTTTCTTTGGGAATGACAGAGCACTCTTCAGGGAGTACTGCACTGAGGAGAGGTAGCGATGTCGGTCAGTGAGGCCTGGCACGAAGTCGGAGTTCCAAAACATCCCAACTATAGGATTCAGGCCCGGACTGTGCAGGCCAGTCTATTACAGGGATGTTACTGTCGTGTAACCACTCCGCCACAGGCTGTGCATTATGAACAGGTGCTCGATCGTGTTGAAAGATGCAGTCGCCATCCCCGAATTGCTCTTCAACAGTGGGAAGCAAGAATGTCCTTAAAACATCAATGTAGGCCTGTGCTGTGATAGTGTCACGCAAAACAACATGGGGTGCAAGCCCCCTCCATGAAAAACACGACCTCACCTCACCTCCGAATTTTACTGTTCGCACTACACACTCTGGCAGATGTGTTCACCGGGAATTCGCCATACCAACACCCTGCCATCGGATTGTCATATTGTGTACCGTGATTCGTCACTCCAAACAATGTTTTTCCACTGTTCAACCGTCCAATATTTACGCTTACAGCAAGCGAGCCGTCGGTTGCATTTACCGGCGTGATGTGTGGTTTATGAGCAGCCCTCGACCATGGAATCCAAGTTTTCTCACCTCCCGCCTAACTTTCATAGTACTTGCAGTGGATCCTGATGCAGTTTGGAATTCCTGTATGATGGTCTGGATAGATATCTGCCTATTACACGTTACTACCGTCTTCAACCGTCGACGGTCTCTGTCAATCAACAGACGAGGTCAGCCTGTACGCCTTTGTGCTGTGCGTGTCCCCTCACTTTTCCACTTCACTACCACATCGGAAACAGTGGACTTAGGGATTTTCAGGAGTGTGGAAATCACGCGTACAAACGTATGACACAAGTGATACGCAATCACATGAGCACATTCGAGGTCCTTGAGTTCCGCGGAGCGCCCCATTCTGCTCTCTCACGATGTCTAATGACTACTGAGGTCACTGATATGGAGTACCTGACAGTAGGTGGCAGCACAATGCACCTAATATGAAAAACGTATGTTTTCCGGGTATCCGGATACTTTTGATCACATAACGTATATTTTAATATTATTCGAGTTCCACACTCAGCAGATACTTATTATTTTCTGTTTGATCAAAGGAGAATTACACAACTCCAGGCAACAAAAGCTATTGTGTTGTTTTAGGCTGAGCACCAGACTGCCTACATTTTCGGTGAAAATTAACTTCTCGCTGTTCGAATTAAGTGCATATGGCTGTTCAGCATTTTTAAAGTACTGGAGATAATAGATTTTTGAATTCACTGATGAGCCAAAATATGATGACCACTACGCATCCCGAGGCTGACTGTTGTCTAGTGACGTTACAGACACTTACCGCACTATGGAATGTACAGTATGTAAGCAGAGCTGTGAGAACGGAGAATCATTCTGGCATCGATACGAGCCGAAAATGGTGAAAGTCACTGACATAAGTGCCTTTGACAAGGGGCAGAATATCATGGGCTGGTGCCTGAGAACGTGCGTCTCGTAAACTGCGAAGCTGATAGCCTGTTCGCGTGAAGTGTCGTGAGCATCTATAGAAGGCGGTTGGAGGATGGGGAAACCACGAATAGTCGACGAAGTATTGGACGTCGAACCTGCGTCGCAGAACATCGAATTTACACGCTGTGTAATGTAGAACAGGCGGCGATCTTTGGCCGATCTCACGAATTAGTACAATGCTGGATAAGCACAATAATTTCGAAACACGCCCTGCGACGCAATGCTAAACTTGAGGCTACGCAGTAGATGACTCGCACCTATTCTCACGTTAGCCTAAAGCCATCTTCAGTCACAATGTAATGTGCACGGAATCCTTAAGATTGTGTTGTAGATTCATGGAAACATGTCGTCTGGTCGAATGAAGCACGTTTCATGTTACATCAGGTCGATGTTGCGACCAGATGTGGCATTCTGGCGAACGGCTGTTCGAAACATGTACCACGCCGCGGTCACAGGGCAGTGGTGCTCTGTTGTGACATGGGACTTTCTCTGGAACTCTGGTAGTAATTAAACCAACCATGACAACTGCGGACTATGTGAACATTATTGCAGACTACAGCCGTCCTTTCATGTTCGATGTCTTCCCGGTAGCGATGGCACTTCCAGAAGAATCTGTCAGAAAGCGAGAATCGTACTGCAGAGGTCTGAGGTTCATGATAATGAACTCGCGTTGATGTTTCGACTGCCAAATTTGCTGATCTGAAACCGATAGAAACCATCTATGATGCTATGGGACGCCAGCTACGCGCGACATATGCACTGGCATTTGCTGCCACATACATCCAGAAACCCGCCAAGGAGTTTTCGAACCCACGGCGCTCAGAATAGCTGCTGTATTGTGTTCCCAAAGTGGAGCAACGCAGTACTAAGTATGCACTTATAATGGTTAGCCTTATCGTTTAAAATCGGCATGAATTTTCGGATGACTGAAAGAAACATTCATCGCAATTCTGTTTTATTAAAGCACATTTTTTGTACTTAAATTGACGTAAGTGTTTTGTCCCGCTGTTGTTTCCAGTGCATTAACAGGAACTTCAATCACAATATTGTCGATAGATATTATTTGCTTTACGTTACTAAAAATGCTCATTTAAATATCATTTGTTGAATATACCCTCGCTTCAAACGACGCAGGCAACTCATTAGCAGTAAAATAGTCGCACAACAAGATTTATCACAGTCTTAGAGATATTCGTTTGAATTTATGGCAGTGATAATCTCGCTTCTTTAGTGCTGATTCAGTGATCCTGTCACTAATTTTGAGCACAGGCACAGTGTGTATGATAGTCTACTCTGTTTTTACTTATTGCTAAATAGTTGCGTCGCACGGTTTGAAACTTGACCTATCCAGATAAGCCAGGTTGCTCTAACTCCAGCGAATTTTACAGTGTTAGCTTTTCAGCTTCCAACACTAAGCACATTGTGGATTTCACTGTAACAACATTCGTCTCGCGACATTTTACTGCGTGGCACAGAACTATGAAGTGCATTCCCACATTTTCCTTCTACGCAGATGTCTAAACTTTATATGTTCAGTCGTCTTTCGGATGTTGCAGTTCCTCTCACTTCCCGTGCTTGCTTGTAGACAAATTCGCTTTGTGGAACACACCCTTAGTTTTGTCTTACCCAAATGTGTTTCATCTCCTTCTGTGTTTTTAGTTACTCCCTTTCTGAAAATTATGATTAAATGTTAACATCTTGTGGAGATTATAAAAGTTTTGGCCTTAACTGATTTACATCTGTAAGGGAACTATAACTAGGCGTCATTACCTTATGTCAGTTTAAATATGCAGTTAAAAATACATGTCACAGAGTTGAGACATTTTATGTTGTACATTCACACCCTGCCGAGAAATTTAAGTCTAGAACACTAAGTCTGAAATAAGATGGTTATGCACTTGTTCACATTACTCACTTGACTCGAGTAGTTATCTTCGTTGGTAGTTTTAGATCTACCACGCCTTCTACAGCGTGTAATCTGCAAACAACGAAACGTATTCTAGTTTTCATTTCAGGCTGAAAATCGCTATATTATATCGCGTTATTTAGCTAGTTATCGTTTTTATGCTATGGTCTTGCTTCTGCTCTTTATGTCTCATTAAAATACATTTCTTTTGCTATTGTCGTTTGTAGTCGTTATAACTGCAGCTGACATATTTTACCATCACAACGTAAGGTTTGTCACGCCCTTTTGCGTGTTGTTTTAGCTACGTCACGTTTATCTGTTTCGTTTCGTACTTCTTAAGAGATTGACGCTTGATTTCCGACTGTTCTTGCTGCTCCTGACATGCGAGAAGCCCAGCAAATTATTTTACTACCTAGTGAGGTTCATTCGTTTAGTACATTGTTCCCTTCGGGTACTCACGCTTTTATGTGACATTTCTGTTTATTATTACTTTTGATGAATGCTGTTTCAAGTTTTAAGGGGAGCTGGAGGTGGTCAAATGCAAAAAATTACGATTTCTTTGCCATCAAAAATTAGTTGGAACATTCCTCTTTAATGCAAACTTTGAATTATTGTTCTAGTCGCCCTAGAAGTAGAGTTATTACCATTTTTCTCCCACGCCTGCAGAGGAAATGGGCGGGGCCGCTGAATGCATCTAACACCCTCTCGTGACTTGCTGGCGAATTATTTGGCATTTTCTCGTCCTGAAGTTCAATATTTCCTTATATTACCCATACAGCGAGTGTGCAAGGGTTGTCTACATTGCTTTCTGTGACAAATGAAGCGCTAAGAGCGCCAAACATTGTTTCGAATTACTTCAGTGTTGCGCCTGTTGTTAATAACATTATACTTTTTCTGTAAAACTTTCTGGTTACGATTAGTAATCGTGCATATAAGGAGAGGAAGAACGTAGGGAAAAGCTAAGCAACAGAAGTTGACAAGTGGAAGTGACAGATTTTTTGAACATGTGAGTGACAGTAATAATATTGACGAAGTACTGAATATTCGACTGTTGTTTTCTGTGCTGGAAGAAAGTGTTCTGTGCAAAATTTGTTCAAGTGTAGGGATGGGACTAGAGCTAACAAAGCACTTTAGTTTAGCTGGTGAGATGAAGGTAATCTGTACATGTTGCAAATACGAAGTGACTTTCTAAATTCACATGCCTGTCTCTTTCATGAAAAAGGGCGATCTAGAGTGTTTGATGTGAACGTTCGACTCGTTATGGTCTTTGATCCATCAGAAAAGGGTCTGCTGCTGGTACACTGTTTTGTGGTATTATAAACTTTTCATCGCCTGCTAGCAAATTTGGATACTACTGTGAACTGGTAGGATCCTCTGTTGAAGATATGGCTTTGAAAATAATGAAGAAAGCAGTGGAGGAATCCATGGAAATGAACGGTGGTTCTAGAGACTTGGTAGTGACATTAGATGGTTCCTGGCAAAAGAGGGGTCATAAATCCCTGAACGGGATCATAACTGCTACTTGTGGTGATAGTGCAAAACTGATAGATGTTGCAATGTTGTCAAAACACTGTAGGTGCAAAAATAAAATCAAAGGAGAGCACAGCGGTACCTGTGAGGCAAATTTTAGTGGATCAGGTAGAGGAATGGAAATGGAAGGAATGAAACGAATTTTTGAATGTTCAGTTCTGACATACAATGTTCGGTACAAATACTACCTTAGGGATGGTGACTCCAAAGGTTGCAAGATTGTAGAGGAACTGAAACCATATGGAAATGAATTTGTAGTTGAGAAGTTGGAATGCTTTGGGCATGTGCAAAAGTGTATGGGTGCACTGCATCGAAGGCTCAAACAAACTTTGGGTTCAAGAAAGTTCAGTGGTGGAAAGTCAATAATGGGAAGAGACAGGCTTGCTGATGAGGTGACTGAACGTTTACAGAGATACTATGGGTATGCAATAAGGCAAAATACTACTAATGCTAGTGAAACGCGGAAAGTGGTGTGAGCATTGTTCCTTCATTCTACCTATTCCAATGAACGCCCTCAACGCAACTTGTGCCCGAAAGATTCCTGGTGCAAATATAATTGTTTCATTTTTTATGTTTCATAAATGTGAAAGCTGGAGGAAACTGAGTGGGGGTCCTATAGATAATCCTTCTTGTTAAAAGTAAAGCATTTTCCGAAGCCAAAAGAATTTTATACTGTGATGGGCTTAAGAATGCCTGATATTTCTTGCAGGTTTGCCTAAGGTGTGTTTGCTGGTTGATGCAGATATGTTTTTTTGATGTTAATAGTTTCTTCTTTGGAATACATGTGTACATGGTAAGACTGTCAAATGCAACTAATGTATCTGGTGATTGGATCTTTTCATTTTTTAATATTTTTGTTAGTTCACTTGAGTTCCTTGAGATTCTGTTCCTGGGTATTTATGTATTTTCTGTAATAACGGATACTCTGTTTGGCTAAATGGTAGGTTGATGCACTGATAAAATTCACATCTGGTGTTATGGGAATATTTGGTGTGAATTTTTGGTATTGATTTCAGAGTGGGCTTTGGTTTTTCCCTATATTATTCTTTTAATCTTGCATCTGTGGAGACTGTTTCTATTATTTGAAAGTTTTCTCTAAGGTAATTTAGTATCTGTTTGTCAGCCAACTTGTATGTTCTGTAATTTTGCAATTGTGGATTAATTCTAATGTTTTGCCAGTGTACTCTATGTCTTTCATAACTGCAGTAATATTACGCTTGACAGCCTTTGTGATAATGGCATTTTCTTGCTGAAGTTTTTTTCAGCAATTTTTATGGGTTTCCTCTCCAGTTGTGTTTTTATTTTCCTTTATAGTGGCTGAGGGAACTTATTCCTTATGTGTAGTACGAAATCTAACCAAACCAAACACGTTTTATTTCAAAACTCACTTCAGACTTTTTAAAGTCTTTGCTCTTAAAAAGCCAAATGCACATGCAGTAACAAGAAGAGAGCTTCATACAATTTTTAAACATATATTCATAGAGCAAATTAATGTAATATTGGAATTACTGCAAAAAATAATTTACCTTTTAGTCACTCTTTATATTTTTATAGGTCCTCCAATTTACTTTTTAGTCATTCTTCATATTTTTATATGTCTTCACATCACTCTTCCCCTCAATGATGTCTGCTTTCGTGGCAGGGAATTTCAACACACATCCTGATATTACACAGTTCTCTGGTATAAGGAAACCCTTTGTATAGTGGTCATCCAGCAGCTGATTCGATGGTTTTGGATGCTCAAGTGCATTTCCATCACAAAGAGAATAGCTGACTTGAGTCGATCAATAGAAATGTTGATTAGTTTATTTTTGATGTTGATAGTGAAAAAGTTGAGCAAATGTTAAATCACTAGAAATTCTAACAAACATATGACTTGCACCTTTAGGACCCTTATGGATGAAAAGCGTTTCTTTGACCTTGTCATAATCCTCTTTATATTTCATATGTTGCTTCCTTTTCTTCAGTTCGATGACAAAAGCTGTAAAGTCAGCATTCGTTGTGATGTGGGGTTCCTGAATGACATTCCTGAATGACATCTCCAGGTATTTTCGGAGTTATTCATACAACATTTCTGGTAGTATGGAAATTATTTCATTCCAGAAGGTGCAATGTAAGTCAAGTAACATTGTGAGTAACATTTAAATCCATTTAGTTGCAGCAAAGAAACTTATGGCTTCTTCAGTGTATGGTGAAAGCTTCCAGTTTTTCTCATTTGCCTCTGGGTAGTATGCAGTAAGTTTAGTCGGTTTACAACCACAAACCTATGTGAAGCCTCAGAATACGCTAGATTTAAACTGTTCCTTGATCTGTTATTGCCTCCTGTCATGACTCAAATCTGGTGACCTAGGAATTATAAAATGCTGTTGCTATTGTCTCTGCCTCAACATTTCGAAGGATTGTCCAGTTGGTGAATCTATCTATGAAAGATAAATAGTACATAAATGCATTGGACAGTGTAGATAATCCACAGCAGTGGTACAAATTTAGTTCTAAGCCACTTTGTGCAGGTTTCATACATTCAGGAGTAAGCGTACATTAAAGAGCAAATTAGACCCTCCTCACCATTATAACTATTGTTATGCTAATCGATTTACGATCCTCTGTGGGCCGATTTATGATCCCCTGGGGAAATCCAACCTTCTGAGGAACACCTGCCCTCCCCCTCTCATTCCACCTACCTCATCTCTCTGGGAAATCCCCAATCTCCTCCCTCACCGATAGCACACTTTTGTTATCAAGTAAATTGACTTATTAATTAAACTGACCAATTAATTATCCCCTTTCCCTCTGGGAAATCCCTCAAACCTCTTCGCCCCCACTGCCCCTTCTCACCCCATCTGGAAACTGGTGGGACAAAGACTCAGCCTCTGCAAGAGAGGGAGGATCTATCAAACGAAATTCAAATCATTGTCAATAATAACAATAATTTACTGTAAAATCCAGTTTGCATATTCTTCATTTTATTAGTTTGTGCGAGTCAGCGCTCCCCCATTTGGGTAGAGCTCAAGTCTGCTCCCCCAACCCCCACTTCCCACGATGTAATACCTGTTAAACACTGTGGAATGAAATGAACTGCATTATAATAGCTGCTGTTTTGGCTCACCCATGCATATGTCTGTCATCCAGGCATGAGGCACCACATTTGCCTACAGTGGAGGTCAAACACTGAGCAGAGTTCAGAGTGCTGACAGCTCCATTCGCTGTGGAAGTTTACGGACTGCTGGTATGTATGCACCATCTGATGTAAGAAAATATTATTAGATATTTGTTATTAAATATGATGATTGATTGCAATTTGGTGATGTAGTGCAGATTTTTAAAAGTCAAATGTGGTTGGCTCACGACGTGCGCTCTTGCGCACCTAAAAATTATTAAGCATCAGATTGGGAAGGGGAAGCAACTTATACTTCCGTGGCTCCCTTTCCCGTTTAGAAAGTGCCGCGGACCATTGTGGAAGAGCGACGCTTTGTGCGAGCGATGTGCGATTTGAGAAGCGAAGTTTGCTAAGAAATTCCCGGACGTCACTCGCACTGAAAATGTACCTAAGGGTCCGTTTACACTTACGTCAGTAACAATGACAGATCCTGAGTGGTTTGTGTTGTGACTTGGCAAGTTACTGTACATGCTTCATTAGATACATAGCAAAGAATAATGGCGCCTTGCTATTAACGTCGGCTGTACAACTGGGGCCGAGTGCTAGAACGTCTCCCTAGACCTGCCGTGTGGCAGCGCTCGGTCTGCGATCACTGATAGTGGCGACAAGCGGGTCCGGCGTATACTAATGGACCGCGGCCGATTTAAAGGCTACCACCTAGCAAGTGTGGTGTCTGGCGGTGACACCACAGTTTGTTATGTCCATAAAAGTTTATAAAACACGTAGAAATGTCCACTCATTAACCACTCTGTGTTTTTCACACATACTAGTCTCACATGCAACAAAAGAACAGTATTTCTCAATAGATTTAAACAAATTTCAAATCTTATACCTACGTAATGGTGCGTCCGTATTATACAGAAGATAAAAAGAGAGTGATATGGTCCGGCAATGGACGATGGGTTGCGCGTTTGTTTTTTGTAATATTCAAATGTCTTTAGAGTCTGTCTTTAATATCGATGTTTACTTACTCTATAGTTTCTTTGGCGCGTCTGTGGCGCTGGATTCATTTCTCCTTGTAGATCGTCAAAATAAAACCATTACAATGCGTAGTTAAATGTTATACATTGGCAAACAAATGGCTCTTGGCCTCTTTCATTACTCAAATCAGTGTTTGATGTGACGAGATGTAGTGGTGTGAAAATACAACATCTCATCGTCTCCCGTGTGGAGAACGAGAACTCCTACTGGATTCTAGTGATCCACACGTAATTCCAGTGATGTTGTAGTTGCACATAGTGCGTGCATTCATGTAAATTGTCAAAATCACACTCTTAAATTAATTAACATAACATATACATCATAATATCCATAATATTTATCAAATAAGTTCATAGAAGTGTTTATGTCTTGAACTTAAAGTCCACTCTTTTCGCATTATTATGCTTCAATTCATTGTGGTCAGTGCCACTGTCATTTACGTTCGTCTGTTAATGGACAGGCGGTGACCTTCATTCCTTGAAAAATAAATGTACAACACACTGATCTAACTTTCATATTCTCAAATTTAATAAATTCTGTCCTGCTGAAAAGAGAGAAACTTGTAATCTAACATGGAAATCAAGGGTAGATTGCTTATACACTAATCATTGTCTGTACATACGATATTTTAGTTAGTTCAATGGTTTTTTCTCTTTTGTAGAGTTTCTTTTATGTGCGAATTGCATGTCATTCGCTTATCGCTCAGATTTACGCTAATAAGCTTTCATGTTGCACACCAACACAAAACACTTTGACGTTCTTCACTGTGGGTTGGTGAAGGTAGTTTTTCGGCCCTATCCCACCGCAGTTTGACATGGTTTGGTGGGCAAGACACGGACGTTGCGAAGCTGGAGTCTCATTATGTTAAATGTTCGTCTATGTAGATTAATGTCGTGATGTGTGTTCGTCTTGGTGCATTTTTTTAAATCATGAAACAATACAGAACACCTGAGTTAGGTCCTGCTTAACACTAATAGGGTAAGGGATAAGGACGTGAACATCAGATTTACAAAGCTAGCGTGAGTACTCGATCTCTTCACTTTTACATTGTTCAGTAATATCTTATTTTCGCTCCGTAATGACTATACCACTGTTCGTGTTTAGTGTACACGTGGTACTTGACATAAGTCCTTAGTTTGGATGCATTTGTTTTTATACAGGTCTCTATATTCGGGGAAATGTCCATGTACATATTTTGAATTGCCGCTCGGCAGGGGGCTGTTAAATTCAATCAGCTATCATTTCCAGAGGCGACGCATGCCACTGTTGCGGCGCTAGCCGTTCGCGCGCTGTGCAGATTTGGCAATTGTCGCCGGTACGCACGGGTTAGCTCAGCTGCCTTAGAAGTATTGTCTTTTCGTTGATAACTCGTTGCTTGGCTGCATCGTTAGTGTGTTTGACGCATCTGCAAAGCTCACTACAGCGCGAACTTCACTTTGTGGTCCTTGGATCGTTGCTGTGGTTCGTTGTTTGCAAGCTGCAAGACTCGCCTGCAGGTAAGTACATTTAAAATTTTCAGCATGCACGCTGGAGTGAAAATCGTAGCACTGGTTGTAATTTTCACAGCCTGACGTGTCTTGTGATGTTTTGTGTTAATCGGTGATTGTACACTTGAACTTAGTCACTTCCGATTCACATGAGTAAAACACAGGTTTATAATTTTGTAACTCGGTGATTCACATGAGCAATGTACATGTCCGTACTTTTTTTTCGTTTCAATTTACTAAGAAAAATTGCTACTAATCACAATGGTTGCTAAATCAATAGTATGTACAGTTTCTTTAAAAGTCAGTTCTTTTGGAATCGGTAAAACCATTCGGTTTCCCTTTCAGAGTAATTTTAAGTTTGAATTCTGTCTCAAAGATACTCTTAAAAATTAATGGGGTTTCTACAGATTTCTATTACTTTCTTGTTTATGATCTCTAAACCATTTACTTTCATTGATTATGCATTAGAGAGAGTTGTGTACCAACAGATAAACTCCCTACTCGCAACAGCGAGAAAGTGACTTTATCCAACTGAAACTGTCACGGCATTCAGATTTTGTTTCATGTGTTTGTGTCGACAAAAGTAATAAAGAAGAAAAATGACCGATAGCTGACTATGCGCGGTGAAATCCTGTCACAAAACACGCGATTTGAAAGAGTTAAAAGAAATTTGGAAGATATGCGGAATCGCGAATTGTTAGAATCCTTTTCATCCAATGTATGTTTGCATTCCTTTTACATGTCCTCCAGTCAACAACTGATGCTCAGATTCGATGGGAATAGGATAAGTAGGAATTCATGGGTAGATACATACATACATAGTGAGAAGTAAATGTTAAAGTTTCTTGAAATCTTCAAGACAAAAAACTTTTGGTGACACTTCTGCCACATAAAAGTATCAATGTAATCAAATTACTTCTAAATTTACCTCTAATACTATTCTCGATCTATTTATATTTTATTCACAATGTGTATATCAGGTTAGTTTCCTCGTGGGTGGTGGTATTTACATTTTGCTTCTAATAGTAGAACGGTACAGATTAAAATTCGTAGACTCATGTATCACTCCTTTGTATTGGTTGCACACTTCTTGGTAAATAGCAAAAGATTTCGGTCTTCGTTCTTCTAACGCTTCAATATTCTAGTAGCCTGATCATATCTTTAAATGTGGAAACTTTCATTTTGAATAGGCGTGGTCGCATTATCCCGTCTTACTGCACTGTATAGTATTCGCTTCGCGCGGCAATCCGTAAATATTTAAGTTGGGCGTGTCAACGGACGAATGACTGATAAATTCCGTGCGTGTTTGCCATCAGGGTCACGTCGCACGTTGCCTTATTTTTCTTCTTACCGCTCAGTCCACGTGGTTCATTATCTCACTTACTGTTGGAGTTTCTTTCATCATCCGCGCGTCTATATATGCCGTTACGAATAATTGTTCTCCCTCCATCGTGTCGCGCCGACTGTTCCACGGATAAAATTATCTTCATCTTAAATCTAACAAAATTCATCATATAGAATGTCGGAAGTCAGCTCACCAGGTACGTACTTCCTTTGTGTTCAAATAAAATCTCAATATAAATCGGCATCCATGTTCATCAGTAGCGTAGAACATCGTCTTCTTAATAACTAACTTAAAACTAATCCGATAATTTCTCTTGTAAATCTGTTCGGCGACTTTCATTAGTAATATTCTT
Organism: Schistocerca serialis cubense; assembly: GCF_023864345.2. Classification (NCBI taxonomy): domain Eukaryota; kingdom Metazoa; phylum Arthropoda; class Insecta; order Orthoptera; family Acrididae; genus Schistocerca; species Schistocerca serialis. The sequence continues at coordinate 720,464,424 of NC_064642.1, forward strand.
TTCTTCTTTCCTCTTGTCTGTGCGGAAATGTCTTGACTCGTGGATTCATTCTTTTTCTTGTCTTTCAGCGGTCTTTTTGTAGATGTGATCGGTAAAATCTTCCTCAATGGCCATTATTATTTCCTCGGCTAGAAGCATACTTCTTAATGTTCTGATGCTGGTATAGACACTTTATTCTTCCAGAGACGGGATCGGCTGTCAGATAGCAACAATGTGTGGTTTGCGCAGAATTATGCACGGACCCTCGGACAAGTATCTCCACTTTTTATTTATACGGTACTGTAATGAAGGTTTGTAATGCGTCCTCATTAATACTTTTTCATTAAGTTTGTAGTCTACCACTTTCCCGATCATCTTATCGTGTGCTCTCTCTCTGATATTCGCATGAACAGTAAGTGAAATCATGGCCTGTCTGGGTTTTTCATCGAGTTCTTCTTCATCACTCTGAATTTTAGGTATCGGATCGGGCCACTCGTTGCGATCCCTTTGATTCGACGTTAGTTCTGCTGGCGTGTAACCGGTTGACATGTGGGATCGGTTGTTGACTATCCGCTCCAACGGGGTTACAAATTCCACCCATGTTGTTTGGTGTGTCGGAATATACGTGCGAATGAATCGGTTGAATTCCTTAAATACAAGTTACGTCAAATTTGACTATAGTCTGAGTTTCGAAATCAAAATTTGCTTGATGTTGTTCCTTGCGAGATAACCTCTCCATTGATGGCGATAAAGTTCGAGGCATTGTCCGAAAGTATGGCCTCCGGTTTTGACGAAACGTGGGAAGTAATCCTGCTCTATTCCTCTTATAATCGGCGGCGCGTTTGACGACTTCGTTGCGTACAGACGTATATGTTTTGTAAACTGATCCAGAAGTGCCACAAGGTATTTCACACCTCCTCTTCCTTTCAGGAGCTGTCCAGCGAGTTCTATACTTACTATCTGCCCTGGTTTCTGGGTTAGTATGGGGTTTAATGACAAAGCATTTGACAAAATAAATGGCTTGTCTTTCTGGCATACTAGACAACTTCGTAGGAGTTTGTTTATCTTTCCAAGCAAATTAGGAATGTAGCAATACATCGATATTTTCTTCTTGCATTTCTCGGGACCGAAGTGTCCCCAAGACAGGTGGGTATACCACAACAAATGTTCCACATGGGGTATGCAGACGCACCATCTTTCTGTTTCTGCCGGCCGAAGTGGCCGTGCGGTTAAAGGCGCTGCAGTCTGGAACCGCAAGACCGCTACGGTCGCAGGTTCGAATCCTGCCTCGGGCATGGATGTTTGTGATGTCCTTAGGTTAGTTAGGTTTAACTAGTTCTAAGTTCTAGGGGACTAATGACCTCAGCAGTTGAGTCCCATAGTGCTCAGAGCCATTTTTTTTCTGTTTCTGCCATCCGATGAAATAATACTCCTTCATGTAATTTAAAAAATTTCGCTGGTGTTGAGGATTTAACGTAAGTATTCCCTTTACTTTACTCCATTTTCTATCGGCTTCTTACTAGGTCTATTTGTCTGCATAGCTGTAGGTAGTAGTTTCGGTGAATCGGGTCTTTCATTTACAATATCTGTCCGTTGCGTAATTGTTCCTCGATTTCACAATTTTCGGGCATTCCCTCCAGCATGCGTGATTGGGTGTCGGCTATGACGTTGTCCTTTCCTTTAATGTAGACAATTTCAAATTGGTATTCCTGTAGGAAAAGGCACAACCTTCTTAACCTCGGGTGTAGTAATTTACAAGAAAGGAGAAAGCTGAGGCCTTGGTGATCGGAATAGGCTTTTATTTTTCGGCCATAAATACAATAATTGAATCTCCGAAACGCACATACGACGGCTAGGCCTTCCAGTTCCGTTACTGAGAAGTTTCGCTCACACTCCGTCAATACGCGACTCGCGAAACTAATAATTCTGATTTTCTCTCCGTTTACTTGTTCTTCCTGGAAGAGACAAGCGCCTAGACCCTGAAAGGAAGCGTCACAAGATATACAGAAGTCCTCAGCTAAATTTGGATGGCTCAAGATATCACTAGAGAGTAATGCTTCTTTTGTCCCCTTGAAAGCTCGTTGACACTCGTCCATCCAATTCAACGGAATGTTCTTTTTCAACAGGTTGTGTAATGACAGATGGTTAAGACATTGTCCGGATAGAAAACGTCGAAAGAGTGACACCATTCCGATGAACCCTTTTAGTTGGCGTTTCGTGGTGGGTGTAGGACAGTTTTCTTTAGCTGAAAGTTTATAGGTATCCGGTCGAATTCCTTCTGAAGATATAATGTGGCCTAAAAATTTGATCTCTTGTTCCCCGAATTTTGACTTCCTGAGGTTGGCTGTAACTCTGTAGTTAGTGAACCTTCTGAACACCTTCCCTATCAGCTGGATGTGCCTTTCCCATGAAGCAGTGGTAAAATTTCTGGTCCCAGAATGTGATCCAAAGCTGCAATAAAGATTCTGGAACTGACATTCAAACCAAACGGAACTACTTTGAACTGATACGACCGGCTGGCGAAAATAAATGCAGTATACTTCTTCGGTTGTTGTTATAGGCGGACCTGCCAGTAGCTACTCCTTAGGTCAACGCTAGACAGATACTTTTCACCACTACATTTCTGTAATTGCTCTTCGAGTGGTTCAGGCCTCCTGCAAACCGGTGATATTATTTTTTTAATGTTGTGGGCATCCAGTACCAACCTTACACTGCCATCTGCCTTTAAAACAGAAACTAAGGAGCTGCAATAGGGTGAATCATTTTCAATAATGTTCTTCTTGATCATTTTTCTTATTTTGTCTCTGCCTTCCTGGATTGTGGAACTGCAGATATGGTCTTTCAGTATGTGTCATGGGGAATGACCATGTCGAACTCAAAGCCTCTTATTATCCCTGGCTTGGTAGAAAATATACATGGATATCTCATTAAAAGATGGAATAAGTCTTGCTATTGAGTGTCCGCTAGTTCAGGTAATTCCATGGTTTTCTGGATTATTTCTTCTTGAGCCGGTATTTGCTCATCTTCGTCACAAACGGCAATGTGTTGGCTGAAATGCAACAGATGAATGTTGCCTACTTTACCCTTCCTGTACAGTCTGCGCATCAAAACATGATATTGATGATCTGCTACCCTTATTTTGTCACACAGAAGTTGAACCATAATTGCTTTCTCTTTCCATGTACCATTATACATATCAATTCCTGCTCTTGTCTTGCGGAGTATCTCAATACCAAGTATGCAAGGAACAGATAGATTTTTCACAACTAAAAACATACATGCGATTGCCACTCTATTCGGACTGGTATTTGGGTTTGAAGGTTTACTCTTTGAACAATAGAACCGACAGCACCGGCGACTGTACAGCCTTGAACAGGTAAAGTAGGTACTTTGATTAATGCAGATACTTTTCTGAAAACACACAACGACATTGCATTCACGTTCGCACCTGTATCAATAATCGTAATGATAGGTAAATCAGCGATATACATCTGCGCAGAAGCTTGTACTCGGTCTTCCTGTAAGTCTTCTGTTGGTTTGGTCACCTTTTCTCCGATTAATTCTTCACATGCGTCTGAGTTCTGATCATAGCGTATGAGATTTATTGACTCCAACATGAAGTCGCCCCCTGCGCATTCCGCAGCCAACCCACGGAGGCTTCGAGTTTTCTGCTTTCATTTGGGCTGAGCTACTGCCGTTCGATGTAGCGCTCATGCTATTGTCTTCAGTTATCGTCACGGTAGGGCTTGGGTACCATGTTCCCATTGGTACGAATTCTGGTTGGTTGGTAAAATGAAAGTTCGTTGGCGGATTGACTTGGGTGTAGAATATGGGCGGATTGTGTGTTCCACACGGCTTCTGATTTTGTTTAAACTGCTGCTGATTATTTGCATTCGTTGCTTGCTGTGGTGGTGCATTTTGTTGGTAGCATAACTTGGTTCTGCTGCTGCAAATTGTTATAATTTCGCGACCCAATTTGGTAGCCTCCATTGTTCTGTTTGCTGTATTGGTTCCCACCGTAGTCATTACGTTGGTAACCGTTGCTGTATCCATTTCGTTTGTAGCCATTGCAGTAGCTTTTCTGATTGTCATTATAAATGGGGTTGTGTCTGTAATTATTGTTACTCCGGTCCCGCTGGTTTCCATTCCTATAGTTGCCATTATTCTTTCCGTCGCTTGGCTGCCAGTTTGCGTTTCCCTGTTGGCTACCCTGACTATTCCCGCTCGCGCTGCAGTGGTTGTTGGCGGCCGTTGCGCTTGGCGTGTGATATCCGTAGTTTTCTTCTGAACACACGCGTCTTCATGGATGAGGTCTAAACTGTCCAACACGGATAAGAACATCTTCTGGTCGTCATCCAGAACGTTTACCAATTTTTTCCCTTATCAATATAGGCAATTTCGACTTGAGAATCATTATTACATCTTTTAGTGGCGATTTATGTATCCCAATAGCGAATCTTCCTCAAGTACTTCTCGAAATACTTCTTTAGACTCCCAAATTTGGCGTGAAAAGGTTTGACATTACACCCTTCTTTCCGAAGTCTCTGCTGTATTCCTGCGCACCAAAACTTCAGCAAAATTTGGTGTTCGAATTCGGCATAGGTATGACGTCTATCGAGCATCTCTGTTCCTCATAACGCATTTCCTCCTTTAATGAATCCGATAACAACGGTATGCGTTGGCGGTCTGACCAACTTTCTGGGAATACGCCAGAAGATCCTTTTAAAAATAGGACAGGATGAAGGTATCTTTTTTCTCGTATGAATGTCTGAAAGACACTGTTTCAACACGCTGTCTTCTTTCAATACTTTCGCGAGCGATACTTGAGCGATTTGTTCCGGTTGTAATGGATGGCAGTCCTGCTTTGGTATTGATCGTGCGGAAGATTGTTGCTGGCGGTCGAAATATTCCGGCGAGTTATTTACTGTTGTTAATACGCTTTGGTACTCGCCCTGCGCGTCTTTGTTTTGAAGATCATCTAAGCGGTGTTGCATTGTCTTAATTTGACCGTCAAGATTGCGTTTCCACTCTGGTGAATCTCTTGTGAAGACACGTCGTATCTGCCCTAACTCCTGAAGTTCCGGTAACAGCTTAGGCTTCTAATGTGGCTGATTTTACGGCGTCTTTTTGCTCGTTCGTTACCTTGTCGCAAACTTCTCTGTCTGTGGTCTCCACCCGATCTTCGTGTCTCTTATTCAGTTCTGTGGTGTACGTGTCTAAGCCATGCTTTATTTTTCTCTCAATATTCGACTTAGACATGCCACCTGACAATTCTGTCATTTTATCGCCTATTTTCTTGATATTGTCTTCAAGTTTGTTGACGTTTCCAGACACCTCTTTGCACTTTTTCAGCGTCTTCGCCGCCTCAGACTGGCAAGCGGTTTCTTGAAGTTGAATTTGGTCGGCCATTGATTTCATGCCATTTTCCAACTTCACAATTTGGTGTGCTACCGTGAAAATGTTACTATCTATTTGTGCACGTAAGTCGGTTTTAACCGCGTCTACTTCATGTTTGACACCTTCTTTTAGTTCGTCCTTTACCGAATATATCTTGCTTTCCATTGTACCAAATTTTGTTTTCACATTACCCTTCACTGAGTCGATTTCTGCCGTTACTGTAACCATTTGTGATCCGAGTTTACCAATATCCGCTTTTAATTCGGCCTTCAAATTGTTATTCATTGAGTCAAGTTTAGTTTGTACATCTGCATTTACCGAACTTGTTTATGCTTTTAAGTCTGTCTTCAAGTCAGTTCTTAAATCTGTCTTCAAGTTGCGTGCCATAGAATCAAATTTAGTTTCCATGTCCTATTTTAAATTGGAGAATAACAAGATGTTTCTCGTCCCGCTCCTTCTCCTTCTCTTCGCGTTAACTTCACTTCTCATCACGTTCACGTTTTTCTCTCTGTTTTTCCTTTTCCCGTTCGCGTTTATCTCTCTGCCACATTTCAATACACATGTTTGTCCGAGTCTTAGCTCATGTCCCTCGTCCTCAATACTTAACACGCCTTGCCCGGACTCCGGGCGATTAGGAATTTCACGCGAGCGGAGCTGGTATGTACCCGCGTTTGTTTCGGAAAGTTCATCTGTGGAATTGTCCACTCGCTTGTCTTCCGCCATGTTTGCAACCAAAGATTTCGCGATAGAACCATTGTTAATATTTTTAGATACACTGTACTGGATACACGGGGTGTCTATCTCTGTGTTACTAAAACAGTCAATTGTCACTGGCGGCAATGAAAACTTGAATGGCACAAAACGAAAGAGGCAATATAAATTCCACTGAACGTAAACAATTGAAGACAACGCTGCTGCCCATCACCAACGCTGTATTTTCACCATCTTGGATTTGAATGACAAGAATGACAACAAGGGAACATATACAGACAATTACAGTAAAACAATAAAAATTTTGCACTTCAACAAGATTGGCTTTAAAAATTGCAAAGAGACGTTTTTGAGATGACTAATCTGAATGAATTTACGAAATGAAGCGGGTTTTGACGGGAAAGCTGGATTTCAAATGAGCACAGCACTTGAATCTCAGAAAATGCACTACGGAAGCGGGGTTTTCGCAAACACAAAGGATTCTACTCACTTTGCGTTGTCTTGAAACAGCGTCTCGGACCTGCAATTATGGCCTCCAATTGTATTTTACCGTTCTGTTGGTAGGCACCAGAATATTTTCCACGTTCGTCTTTTAAACAAAATTTCCGTCTCTGGTCCCACATGAAATTAAAAACAAGAGTATTATCTATGATTTTGATTCGAGTCCATCTTCGGGCGCCACATCTGATGTAAGAAAATATTATTAGATATTTGTTATTAAAATATGATGATTGATTGCAATTTCATATTGTAATGCTGACTGTTGAAAAGTCAGATGTGGTTGGCTCACGACGTGCGCTCTTGCACACATAAAAATTATTAAGCATCAGACTGGGAAGGGGAAGCAACATATACTTGCGTGGCTCCCTCTCCCGTTTAGAAAGTGCCGCGGACCATTGTGGAATAGCGACGCTTTGAGCGAGCGATGAGCGATTTGAGAAGTGAAGTTTGCTAAGAAATTCCCGGACGTCACTCGCACTGAAAATGTACCTAAGCGCCAGTTTAAAACTGAGTTTGAAGAATATTACAAGGAGGGAATTTAAGTAGTACGTTAACGTCGGCCTCGACTGTTCTGTCCACACAATGATACGTCGGACAGGGTTGGCTCTGTAAAAAAAACTTGGCACATAGAAAGTAAATGATTAACGTTGTCCAACTACCAAAGCAAACACAAATTTAGAGTAACAGACACTATAATTACGAACTTGGATTTAAAAAACATACAACACGTTAACACTTACGTCAATAACAATGACAGGTCCCGAGTGGTTTGTTATGTCCATAAAAGTTTATAAATCACGTAGAACTGTCCGTTCATTAACCACTCTGTGTTTTTCACACATACTAGTCTCACATGCAACAAAATATCAGTATTTCACAATAGATTTAAACAAATTGCAAATCTTATGATGACGCCTATGTAATGGTGCGTCACGTCCGTATTATACAGAAGATAAAAAGAGAGTGATATCGTCCGGCAGTGCACGATGGGTGGCTCGCTTGTTTTTTGTTAACAGTCAAGTGTCTTCAGAGTCTGTCTTTAATATCGATGTTTTTACTTACTCCATAGTTTATTTGGCGCGTCAGTAGCGTTGGATTCATTTCGTAAATCGTCAAAATACATCATTACAATGCGTAGTTAAATATTATACATTGGCAAATAAATAGCTCTCGGCCTCATTCATTAGTCAAATCAGTGTTTCACGTGACGACGTGGTGGTGTGAAAATACAACATCTCAACCAGAGCGCACTCTAGCACACTATATGGGACTTCCATGAACGTGGGCTTCCACGAGGTGTCCGTCCTTTGTGCCGTATGGAGAATCCTCTATAAGAGACACGCGGAAACTTTTGTCAGAGACCTCACAATCAGCAGCTGCAAGTGCAGATACTGGTCCAAGTGGACACAAGTGCCTACGCACGAAAGGATCGCCCTTTGTTCTTGTAGCCATGGGAATGCCCGTGGTGGCATTTCTTTGCCTGGGAAATTCCAGACCTGATTGTGCTCTCTGTCTCTCTCAAATCACTACTTGCTGTGTGTGTGAACATGTGCATGAATCAATGTTTCCAAATATGCAGACGAAGATTTTCATCATTCCTCAAAATACTGCATTCCTCTTGACTAATGCTGTATCAGTGAAGGTGTATAAATCCTATCCCCCCCAATCTCGTTATTCTGCCGTCGTCCATGGATGTGTCAGTTTGATCATCAGTTTTAATATTTCTGTGTTAGTTTGCTTCCAAGATAAAGCTTTTGTAAAGCTTACCAACAGCCACATCAGTGGCAGTGGCAAACACACAAGACAAGGAGAGTTACCAAGTAAGCACATATTTAATTTCCTAGCGTGAGATCTGATTTCATAGTCTATTTTCACAAAGAAAGTTTCGTAGTATCAAATCACACAGTGTTCAGATTTTTGTCTCATAGCACTTGCCCGAATTTAGGTTTCATAGCATGAGATTTAAATTCATAGTGTATATTTTCGTAAAAAGATTTTCTTAGGATCAAATCACCGTGTGTTCAGATTTCGAAGTATATTTTCGTAAAAAAGTTTCATAGTATCAAATCACTGTATGTTCAGATTTTTTAGTTAAAAAAAGTGTTTTGTATCAAATCACTGTGTGCTTGGATTTCTTAGGTTTCATACCATTTGCTCAGATTCTATACATTTGTTCAGATTTCTTTTGTTATTTTTTTCTTGTTGTTTCAGCATATATCCACCAAATCGAGGATCAGCTGGAAGCTAAAAGGGAATAGCAGCAGCAGTATCAACATCATACACGGTGACAATTATTGAACTATATGGAATGAAATCGTCGTAACTTCTTAACAGTTGGCGTTAGGACGTTCAAACTGCACGGTTGGTCCCGGGGCATGACGGGAGTTAGTATGTGCATGCGCATATGCCTTGTTTTTGTTGGCAATTTGCACGTGAAAATGCCACGGCGCAGTGTGCCTGAGCGTGTAACGCTTGTGAAGGCCTGGTATGTGAGCAATAACAGCCTAACTGCGGCTCAAAGGGAGTTTGCAACGGAATTCAAGCTGAAGACCACCAGTCCTAGTCTGCTAACAATGAAGAATTTGAACCGCAAGTTTGACAGAATGGGTGATGTAGTGTGGGCAATGTCGGTCGTCCAAAATGGGTGGAAACGCCTGAAAACATCGAGAAGACACGCGCTGTGATTCAAACCAGCCCCAGGAAATCGATCCGACGAGCTGCACATCAGTTGGGAATCCACCGGGAGACACTCCAACAAATTATTGTTGAAGATCTGAATCTCTTCCCATATAAAATTCAAACCCATCAGCCATTAAGCCCGAGGGCTGTGGAACAGAAGTTGTTTTTCGCCAACACTCTTGTGAACACTTTGATGAACAGGAATTTGATGTGAATATGGTTTGGTTTAGCGACGAAGCCCACTTTCATTTGGATGGGTTAGTCAGTAAGCAAAATTGGTGCATTTGGGGGACTGAGAATCCGTATTACGAGTTCGAGAAAGCTCTTCACCTTCAACGGTTGACTGTGTGATTGAATAAAGTGTGTGCACGACGAAGTTTGCAATTAATTTACGTTTTCTTCATATGGTTCTATACTTGTCACCCAGTAATTATAGATACTTTGCTCTTCATAGTATTGTGTATATACACTCCTGGAAATTGAAATAAGAACACCGTGAATTCATTGTTCCAGGAAGGGGAAACTTTATTGACACATTCCTGGGGTCAGATACATCACATGATCACACTGACAGAACCACAGGCACATAGACACAGGCAACAGAGCATGCACAATGTCGGCACTAGTACAGTGTATATCCACCTTTCGCAGCAATGCAGGCTGCTATTCTCCCATGGAGACGATCGTAGAGATGCTGGATGTAGTCCTGTGGAATGGCTTGCCATGCCATTTCCACCTGGCGCCTCAGTTGGACCAGCGTTCGTGCTGGACGTGCAGACCGCGTGAGACGACGCTTCATCCAGTCCCAAACATGCTCAATGGGGAACAGATCCGTAGATCTTGTTGGCCAGGGTAGTTGATGTACACCTTCTAGAGCACGTTGGGTGGCACGGGATACATGCGGACGTGCATTGTCCTGTTGGAACAGCAAGTTCACTTGCCGGTCTAGGAATGGTAGAACGATGGGTTCGATGACGGTTTGGATGTACCGTGCACTATTCAGTGTCCCCTCGACGATCACCAATGGTGTACGGCCAGTGTAGGAGATCGCTCCCCACACATGATGCCGGGTGTTGGCCCTGTGTGCCTCGGTCGTATGCAGTCCTGATTGTGGCGCTCACCTGCACGGCGCCAAACACGCATACGACCATCATTGGCACCAAGGCAGAAGCGACTCTCATCGCTGAAGACGACACGTCTCCATTCGTCCCTCCAATTACGCCTGTCGCGACACCACTGGAGGCGGGCTGCACGATGTTGGGGCGTGAGCGGAAGACGGCCTAACGGTGTGCGGGACCGTAGCCCAGCTTCATGGAGACGGTTGCGAATGGTCCTCGCCGATACCCCAGGAGCAACAGTGTCCCTAATTTGCTGGGAAATGGCGGTGCGGTCCCCTACGGCACTGCGTAGGATCCTACGGTCTTGGCGTGCATCCGTGCGTCGCTGCGGTCGGGTCCCAGGTCGACGGGCACGTGCACCTTCCGCCGACCACTGGCGACAACATCGATGTACTGTGGAGACCTCACGCCCCACGTGTTGAGCAATTCGGCGGTACGTCCACCCGGCCTCCCGCATGCCCACTATACGCCCTCGCTCAAAGTCCGTCAACTGCACATACGGTTCACGTCCACGCTGTCGCGGCATGCTACCAGTGTTAAAGACTGCGATGGAGCTCCGTATGCCACGGCAAACTGGCTGACACTGACGGCGGCGGTGCACAAATGTTGCGCAGCTAGCGCCATTCGACGGCCAATACCGCGGTTCCTGGTGTGTCCGTTGTGCCGTGCGTGTGATCATTGCTTGTACAGCCCTCTCGCAGTGTCCGGAGCAAGTATGGTGGGTCTGACACACCGGTGTCAATGTGTTCTTTTTTCCATTTCCAGGAGTGTATATTATGTTACTGACAGACATATTATTCTTCTCGTTCAAAATATCGTATGTAAAGCGATATCTAATGCACATTAATTGTTATTGTAAATGATTTATAAGATCAAGAACAGGGAGAGAGAGAGGTTGTGATACAGCCCACATCACAGATATCGTTTCATCGTATGAGGGCGAGTTGGAAAATAAGTTTCCCCTGTTGACTGTGGGCAGAGTTGTGTGATATGGGCGAAAGACGACACGGCAGGAGAACGCGCACGTGCAAGACACCGATACACCATTGGGTAGAGGTCGACCGCGATCAAGCAGATGGCGCTGTCGCAGTGCCTGCGCAAAGCGGAGGCCAGCCGCTCAGTCTTTTCCCGGAGCTATGGAGAGAAGGTGCGTTTTGGAGTCGTGGTCAAAGGCGAAAGCGAGAGCTGTTATCAGCTATGATTGGGCACGTGGAGTATCAGGTACAGAAATTCATAACCGCTTTGTTGAGGTATACAGGTCAGGTGTGATGTCGAGGCAAACGGTGCGGAGATGGTGCCAGCAATTCAGTGATGGACGTCAGCAAGTGCAGGACATACCGAGACCTGGACAGACGCGCACGGCCGCTACAGATGCAAATGTCAGCAAGGTGGATGACATGATTAAAGCGAACCGGCGTATCACCATCGATGGAGTAGCGGCAGAACTTGGAATCGGACATGGACGAGCTTACATGAGCATCCAAGACATTCTTCGATACAGGAAAGTGTCAGCACGACGGGTGCCCCGCCAGCTGACCCCGACACACAAGGAACAACGCATGGCGTTCAGCCTGGAACAGCTCGTGCATTACCATGAATCTGGCAATGACGTTCTCTTTCGGATTGTGACGGGGGATGAAACGTGGATCCACTAATACACACCCGAATCGAAGGCCGCATCCATGGAGTGGAGACATCCGTCACCACCCGTCCGAAAGAAGCACTCCGTCTGCAGGTAAAGTGCTACTCGCCATTTTCTGGGATGGCAAAGGAGTTTTGCTGCTGGACTTTCTGGAGGATGCAACCATCAATGCTGTGCGGTACTGTGCCACTCTGTCAAAATTGAAAGTAGTGATTCGGAAAAAGCGGCCTGGCCTCAGATCTGGCGTTCTGCTGTTGGATGACAATGCGAGACCACACACGGCGACGGCAACGCAAAACCATATTGCAAGCCTTGGTTGGGAGCGCCTACACCATCCGCCTTACTGTCCGAATCTCGCACCAACTGGCTTCCATCAGTTTCCTGCTTGGAATAAGACTCTCGGCGGAAGGCGCTTTGGCAACAATGCTGACGTCGAACAAGCCGTTCATTGCTTCTTCCGAGTGCAACGCCCTGATTTTTTTCTGGAAGGCTTTTTGAAGCTTATAAAGCGGTATGACAAATGTCTCAATGTACTTGGAAATTATGTAGAAAAATAAAGTCTTATCTTTAATGTATCATTCTCTTTTTTTTTCCCTTTCACACACAACTCTGACCACAGTCTACAGGGAAAACTTATTCTCCAACTCCCCCACATATATTCCAAAAACAATTTTCGGAGTAGTGTGTGCGTTTTTTATTTCGTAAATACGTTGCTGTTGTAGGTGATTTCAGATAACTCATTCAATAATGGATTCAGTGTTTTGAGCGAGGAGATGGAGAGGGAGCAGTATCACCATGAGGAGATAACGGATGAGCTGAGGTATGTACCGTGGAGCCAGAGCGATAGAAGTAATTTTTTATACACGCTCACGCTGCTTCCATATAATCAGTGATCTTTCTTTCCTTGAAGTATAAAAAATGTCATATGTTGTAATTATTTCCCGTTATCCTTCTTCCAGCACCTGCGCCTCTGGGACAATCACAATCCCCGCAGAACACCGTGGCGTGGGTACCAGGGGCAGTGAAGAAACAAACGTGCAGATGACGTCATGTACGGCACATGCCGCCATGTAACATGGACCTCTTCATTGCGCGGAAAGCCGCCACCGTGCAGGTAGCTGCAGCCACAACTGCTGCTGCCCTCACCCCCATCGCCGCCGCTTCTGCACCAGCTCTGTTCTGGCGTCCATGGGGCACCAACGGTCTGTGAACTGGCTCAGGGGTGCGGCAACAACCATCACCTCAGCTGCACCCAGGACGCTCACAATACCGAAGCACAATATTTCCGCCTCTCCTACGTTCCTTCCCGAACCACAAAGAATTTGCAACTCCCTGCTCCTTGTAGCAACCAGCAGCAGCATCGTCACCAACTATTTGTAGCTATATAGCAGCAGTTATCATGCGCCTAGTGACAGTTCCCTCCCCTGTCCTTTCAGTAATGGACATCAAATTAGTACCAACATACTGCAATTACAATACTCGATGACGGAAGGCATCTTTCAGGAGTGACTTACTCTCATTTACTAGAATCAAGAATTCAGTACCAAGATCCTATATGGTTTCTGGAAGGGTGCCATCCTGTTCTAGAAACGGAGCTCCTCAGCGTTGTAGACGATCCGTGATATCTCGCCATTAAATGCAGCTCTGTGCTGCCTATCGAAATGTCGCTTCTTTACTGCCCCTAGTACTCGCGCCATGGTGTTCTGTGGGGACTGTGATAGTTCCACAGGCGCAGGTGCTGGAAGAAGGATAACGGGAAATAGTTACAACATTCGACATTTTTACTGCTTTAAGGAAAGAAAGAACACTGTTGATGTGGAAGCAGCGAGAGCGTGTAATAAAAAAAAAAAATTACTTATATCGCACTGGCTCGGTGACGTGTCGCTCAGGTCATCCAGCATCGCCTCGCGGTGACACAGCTCCCCCTCAATCTCCTCCACAGCCTCAGGCACCTCCTCGTACAAACCACCATGGATCCATCGCTCGCGGTCTCCGAAATCACTTACAACAGCAGTATAGTGATTTAACAAAGAAAACACACACACACACACACACAAACGGGCGCGCGCGCGCACGCGACTCAGAAAAATTGTGTTTTGAATATACACTTACACGATAGCTGTAATGTGAATGTGTAAACTTATTTGTCCGTCGCTGACATAGAAGACCCCAAACCTTCTTTCTTTCCCGTCTGGGCAAGCTGTGCAGTGACTAGAGTACATCTAAAGCTTTGTGGGACAGGGTAAATGCTAGCTGCAATGAAATCAATAATTCGATTGTAATACTGACATTTTAATTTGATATTCCCCACAACTGACAAAATTTACAAAAAAATGTGAATTTCTTCGTCCACCCACACACTCCTGAGAATGGCACATCAACAATTTACAATTACGCGCCCCTATTACCGGCAGCTACGTTGATATATATTCGGCACCTCGCAAGAGTAACTAACAGCTCAAGAATATTAAGTTTTTGGTGAAAATCTCGCTTCTGAGCACAAAAAGAGCTCTAACCGCAGAACTCTGCACGGAACACGCGTTGGTCTCGCGGTTCTAGGCGCGCAGTCCGGAACCGTGCGACTGCTACGGTCGCAGGTTCGAATCCTGCCTCGGGCATGGATGTGTGTGATGTCCTTAGGTTAGTTAGGTTTAAGCAGTTCTAAGTTCTAGGGGACTGATGACCACAGCAGTTGAGTCCCATAGTGCTCAGAGCCATTTGAACCACGCGTTGGTGCAGTGCTGCGATACAGACCGTATATCTCCCTTCGAAGACGATGGCCAAGACGCCGTCTTCAGGTCCGTCCTGCTCGATGGCTGAAGGTGAAGTCGTCTCTCTCCCAATTCTGCCGTCTCCCACGCGTACGAAATCGCGGCGGAAGAATACTCTGTTTCGGCCAATGTCGAACGCTGTATCATCGCCGAAATCCCTCCAACGGCATTTCTGAGATCGATTTCTGATCGATTAGGTCATGTCGCCCCTAGGCAAACGAAATTCCCGTCTTCGCCACGTGTTGCCCAGCACAGGTGGCTCCGGATGCCGGGCTACCCCCAAAAGCGCCGTATTGTCCCGCGTTTCCGGTGACCGCTACCTGCCGCCCACGGCGGCCCGGCGAGCTACGGCCATCCGTAGACTTTACATTCAACAATTCTCAACTTCCGACACTTTTCACCAACACTTTAAGTTAGTGGCTCAATCATGCAGACACGGAGGGAGTACTGCTCGAGAGTGCCTCATATTTATCATAATTCAATAGAGTCATGATATGATGCCCTTGCCAGTCCCTTTATTATTAATACTAATGTTGGTAAGCTAACGTGTAAGTGCCCATGTCCTGGCACCTTACAAACGGTATCACAGTCCCTCCCTGTTTCTGATCCTCGAAATCATCTACAACAACAAAAACATGCATCTGACATCATATTATGTACATGATTAAACTTTTCTTTTGAACAAAATGAATATTATGTCTAAGATCAACATAATACGTATACACAGCATTGTGAAGAAGAAAAAATATATACTTACGATGCTGATGCTGCTGCTGCTACTATTCGCTATCAGCACTCAGCTGATCCCCGATTTGGTGGATGTATGCCGAAACAACAACAAAAAATTAACAAATCAGAACAAATGCTAGGAAACATACGAAATCCAAACACGCAGTGTTTTTATACTATGGAACTTTCTTATCTTTTTTTTTTGCGAAAGTATACTTTCAAATCTGAACACATGGTGATTTGATACGATGAAACGTTTTTACTATAATATACACTACGAAATCCAATTTCGTGCTACGAAACATAAATCTGAACAAATGCTATGATACAAAAATCCAAATACTGTGTTATTTGATACTACCGAAACTCTTTTTACGAATATAGACTGTGAAATTCGATCTCACGCTAGGATATTAAGTATGTGCTTACCTGGTAATTATCCTCGCCTTGAGTGTTTGCCACTTCCACTGGTGCGGCTGTTGGTTAGCTTGAAAAACGCTTCAGCTTGCAAGAAAACTAACACAGAAGTATTCAAGCTGATGATCAAACTAACATTACCATATACATAAGCGGAATGACGAGAATGGAGGAGTTAGAGTTTATATACCTTCACTGATTCAGAATTAGCCAATTTCTTCGTGTTCTATAGTTTTAACATGGGCGGGTATGACCCTATTTGTTTTTGCGCCCTAAAACTATTCAAAACAAACAAAATAATATGAATACATTATTCTGAGGAGGGATGAAATCCTCCGTCCATGTGTTTGGACTCGCTGGTTCACAAATGTGTTCACACAAACAGGATATAATCACTTGAGAGAGACAGAGACTTTAAGCAGGTGTGGAATTCTCTGGTCAAAGGAATGCCACCATCTGATACTCTATTTGGAGCTGCAAGGAGAACAAGTGGTCCCTCGGGCAGGTTGGCATGTGTGTCCTCTTGCACCAGTATCAGAGCACACTGGAGCTGGCTGCGAGGCCTCTAACACCATATTCCCTGTGGCCCTTGAGAATGGCTTCACCACACGGAGTAGAGGATGGGCTCCACACTTGCGTGCAGTCTCACAATAGATATGGCTGGTGATGACAGAGGCACTTGCTGGTGCGTACATGCCATTAGTCTGCAGACTTTCACAGTGAATAGATCTGTCAGCACTCAGTGCTCTACTAAGCATCCAGTGACACCTGGTCAACTCACGTGGCCTAACATCTGTGGCATGCAGTTGGGATTAATATGCAAATTGAATTGAATAGTATGTTATTACTGTTGATCCTGATTTTAATTTTGTGTCATGAGATTCTTCCTCGCCAGCACAGATTGAGTGTTTTGCTGCCATGTTGTAGATGGAGCAGTGAAAGGGGGGGGGGAAGTGGGGGAGGGGTGGGGTAGTGAGGGGGGGGGGGAGTTGTGGGCTGGGGATTTCCCAGAGGGGAAGGTGGTAATTAATTGATCAACTTAATTAATTATTAAAATATTTTGATATCAAAGGTGTGCTTGTATCGGTGAAAGGGCGGGAGGAGTTCTGGGAATAACCCTGAGGGATCGGGGAGGAGAAGTGAGAGGGGGAGAGTGGAGGGTTCTCAGAAGAATGGATGATCTCCATGGGGTCGTAAATCAACCTCTAGGTGATACGTCAATCAGCGTAACAGTAGGTTAAGGGGAAGGGAATATTTTGTCCCTGAATGTTTACTTGCACCTTAATGTATGCTCCCCGCATAAATAAAGTTGCTTAGAATGATCTATGTCCCACTACTATCCACTAGGTCAATATGTGCCACCTGAAAACGTTCATTGACTATGGGAAATTTCCTCTGCCTTCTTCACACTGATATATATGAAATATGTCAAATTCTTGTGTAACAACTAAAAAACTAAAAACGACAATCAGGAAAAGAGATAAGTGTTAACTCGTCGTTAACATGAGAAGCATGACTACATCATCAAAACACAGCACCTAACAGGCTATACAACACGATGTAATATAGCTATCGTCAGTCTGAAACGGACAAACAGCAGACAAATCGGAATTGTTTCGTTGCGTGTTTGCGGATGCCAATTGTAGATGTCATGGTAGATAAAAAACTATCAACACATGTAGCTGATTGCGCCATGTGAGGTTCAAAATTAGTATCCTAGACACAAAATTTTAGCTCATGACAAACGTACAACCTATAATGTCACAAGTCTGCCACCTTAGCCTTCAATAGTATATGTAAACTAGCATAAATATGTAGCTTAATTATCACGCCTTTGTACATTTAAATAACTTGAAACAAAAATTTCGCATACTCTGTACAAAATGTTAACATGTTGAAAGTTGTACCATGATTTGGTACCTCTTCCGCTAATCTAGAACTCGTTAACTTGTCTGAGTACCACATTATTATTTCATATTGTTTGTAGCTGATCCCTACCGATGGCCAGAGGGATTGGTTTATGGTACTTCCGTTTTATTTCAATTTAAGTGCGGCGGTTGCGCAATCAGCGGCGGCGCGCCGCCAGAGATGACGCTACTTGCTGTGGCATACTCTATGCGTTGCAGGGGGGGGGGGGGGGGGGCTGCGCCCATCCCTGACCCCCCTGCCAAAAAAAAAACACCCAACCTAACCTCGTATTCAGGGCTACGCTACAGATCAATTTATTTATGGAAATACAATGTACAATCACCAACAAATTTAACATATTCACATACACCTTTTCCCTTACACCAAATAAATAGTTTCATTTACAGATATCTTACGTCTATTACGTGTAGAAAGGAAGAAGGGTGAGGGTGACATATATGTGGATTTACCAAAGTCTTTATTTGCATTTTCGGTAACATGATAAGTCTTGTAGGCGATGATGTCTCTGTCGACGAAGCTTTCAAGTCCTGAAACGTTTGGAACGCCTGAACCACCTCGTACTATGGCTACTGTAAGCCATCCATTGCCATGCGTAAATGTGTCGTTAATGTCGATGCTGAAATTCAGTTTACATCCACAAAAAACTGCCGGTCCATCTAGCAGAGAGTGTGCAGCAACAGATTTAATTGTGTTCTTCTTCTTGTCTGCAGCCGAAGTTGTCATTTCCACGTCTTCAATCGGTTTTTCGACTATCACAATAGGAATAGTCCACGGACCGTTGGCTACTGGAGTTAGGACTCTTTCCTCCTGCACTCACAAGTGAAGCTTGTCCCATAATGTGAAAAGGACATATCAGATCGTAAGAAACTTAGATATCACTGACGGATTTGAGGTAAAGTGACCTTCAGAGCTGGTGACGTGGGTTTTCTGCTTGGAGAAAACCGATGCATACTCCGAAACAAGCTCTTGAAGGTAGGTACCAGGCATAAAAGGTTGAACTGATTGAATCGTTGACTTTAGACCCATAGCATTGAAGAGATCTAAACCCAATATGGTTGTGGCTCCCTCTGCGTTGATGACCGAAATGCGATCCGCTTGATACTCAATTTGAACAATGAATCGGATCTTCTCGTCAATGGTGTCATTACTGTAGTGATAGTAAACTAAGGAGCCAATACACCCAGCCAGTTCATGACGATGGTGGATGAGCCTATATCTACTCTGTCCAATCACACTAATGTGAGCACCTGTCAAGGCCTGAATAACCACCTTTGGAGCGCAACCTGCTGCAAAACGCGCAAGAGGAGAGTCGGTGAGGTTCTTGGAGATACCGACAGGAATGTGGAACCATGATGACACTAGCACCGTGACCAGCTCTGCTAGATTTCTTAGTTGTGAATCCGTGGTACGAACAGCCTGATCAATGTGATGCCATGGATTATCGATTGCGTTTAAATCCAGGGAGTTTAGCGGCCAGGGGAGTATGGTACACTCATCTTGGTGCTCTTCAAACCACGCTCTTAATACTGAAAGCTGTGTGCCACTTTGAATTTCATGCTGGTAGATGCCATTGCGCTGAGGAGAACCAAACTGCATGGTCCCCAAGGTTAGATGCATAACTGTGTTGATCCATTGAGCCTTCGATAATGGCGAGATCACCCAGTGAATCCCACTAAAACTTTCCCCAGTGCATAACGATCCCTCTTTGTTTGCTTTCAGACTTTTCACGTTTTACATGTCAAAGGCCATCTGAAAAGGCCCGAAAAGGCCACCTGTCTCCAGTGCGGTCCTGGCTTGCAGACTCCAGACTCCGTCGTTGATGAACAGCAATCAGTTTAGTTGCATGAACCAGGCGTCTCTTGCAGAGGACCGTACGTAGCCCATCTTGGCAGTCCACGTCTCCACACCTGTAAACAACTACGCAACTGTTGTTCACCCCTGCCATCTTTGTGCAATGATGCACCACAGTTGCCTTGACGCTGGTTCTGGATGGCACCATTTTGCTATACACTGATACTTAAAGTATGGTAGCACTTGAACAGTTTATAAACTTTTTTCGCGCTGCACATGGGAAACGTAGCATTGCTGGTAGCGATGCATGACGAAACTATTTCTGCACTACAGCAACCTCTCTAATTGCAAAAAAATGGCTCAAATGGTTCTGAGCACTCTGGGACTTAACATCTGAGGTCATCAGTCCCCTAGAACTTAAAACTACTTAAACCTAACCAACCTAAGGACATCGCACACATCCATGCCCGAGGCAGGATTCGAACCTACGACCGTAGCAGTCGCGCGGTTCCGGACTGCGCGCCTAGAATCGCGAGACCACCGCGGCCGGCCCTCTAATTGCAGAAATTGCCTGTGACGTCCTTTCTAGAGGGAGACCTTCAAGACCTTCATGGTGAAACTTGTAAGAGTGTGGTAGGGGGGGGGGGGGGGAGGAAACTACGGAACCGTGGCTCTGAGCACTATGGGACTTAACTTCTCAGGTCATCGGTCCCCTAGAACTCAGAACTACTTAAACCTAACTAACCTAAGGACATCACACACATCCATGCCCGAGGCAGGACTCTAACCTGCGTCCGTAGCAGACTGTAGCGCCTAGAGCCGCTCAGCCACTCCGGCCGGCCACGGAACCGAGTCTGCGTCTTTTGTGAGTGGTGGGTGGCAAGTACCTGTAATGGTTCCCACAGGTCCAGAGGGCAGCCAGTGACCAGTCTGACTGCTCGAAAGCCCGAATGAGCGGGAGGCAAATTGCTAAAGATGGGTTATTTAATCTGTGAAGGGTATTGCAGAGCCCGTCTGGGGAATGAAGAAGAATCATATCCCTAACCAGCGTTCAGAACATGACTGCACATAGCACTGGAACACTGAAAACAGTAATCCCGGGAAAGTCTCTCCAGCTGAGTTTTCCGCTCTTGGTCGGACTGTCCATCCAACTTACGGCAACTAAACAGTTTCTGCCTAGCGCCTGCCACATGAATTTGAGAATGAAAATATTTCAACAAGCGAGTTTTCAAATTTTCATAGCTCAAAGTATGGGGTTCTACTCCTGGATTTAAATACTACAAGAGGCGATAGCCATCAGCCCCTGTGTAAGCCAACAGATAAGTGTGTATCACTGGATATTACCTGAGATTCCACGTGCGATGAATACTGTAACAGGCGGATGATGCTATTTGCCCACGTTTCTACAGGGTGTTTCAAAAATGACCGGTATATTTGAAACGGCAATAAAAACTAAACGAGCAGCGATAGAAATACACCGTTTGTTGCAATATGCTTGGGAGAACAGTAGATTTTCAGGCGGACAAACTTTCGAAATTACAGAAGTTACAATTGTCAACAACAGATGGCGCTGCGTTCTGGGAAACTCTATAGTACGATATTTTCCACATATCCACCATGCGTAGCAATAATATGGCGTAGTCTCTGAATGAAATTACCCGAAACCTTTGACAACGTGTCTGGCGGAATGGCTTCACATGCAGATGAGATGTACTGCTTCAGCTGTTCAATTGTTTCTGTATTCTGGCGGTACACCTGGTCTTTCAAGTGTCCCCACAGAAAGAAGTCACAGGGGTTCGTGTCTGGCGAGTAGGGAGGCCAATCCACGCCGCCTCCTGTATGTTTCGGATAGCCCAAAGCAATCACACGATCATCGAAATATTCATTCAGGAAATTAAAGACGTCGGCCGTGCGATGTGGCCGGGCACCATCTTGCATAAACCACGAGGTGTTCGCAGTGTCGTCTAAGGCAGTTTGTACCGCCACAAATTCACGAAGAATGTCCAGATAGCGTGATGCAGTAATCGTTTCGGATCTGAAAAATGGGCCAATGATTCCTTTGGAAGAAATGGCGGCCCAGACCAGTACTTTTTGAGGATGCAGGGACGATGGGACTGCAACATGGGGCTTTTCGGTTCCCCATATGCGCCAGTTCTGTTTATTGACGAAGCCGTCCAGGTAAAAATAAGCTTCGTCAGTAAACCAAATGCTGCCCACATGCATATCGCCGTCATCAATCCTGTGCACTATATCGTTAGCGAATGTCTCTCGTGCAGCAATGGTAGCGGCGCTGAGGGGTTGCCGCGTTTGAATTTTGTATGGATAGAGGTGTAAACTCTGACGCATGAGACGATACGTGGACGTTGGCGTCATTTGGACCGCAGCTGCAACACGGCGAATGGAAACCCGAGGCCGCTGTTGGATCACCTGCTGCACTAGCTGCACGTTGCCCTCTGTGGCTGCCGTACGCGGTCGCCCTACCTTTCCAGCACGTTCATCCGTCACGTTCCCAGTCCGTTGAAATTTTTCAAACAGATCCTTTATTGTATCGCTTTTCGGTCCTTTGGTTACATTAAACCTCCGTTGAAAACTTCGTCTTGTTGCAACAACACTGTGTTCTAGGCGGTGGCATTCCAACACCAGAAAAATCCTCTGTTCTAAGGAATAAACCATGTTGTCTACAGCACACTTGCACGTTGTGAACAGTACACGCTTACAGCAGAAAGACGACGTACAGAATGGCGCACCCACAGACTGCGTTGTCTTCTATATCTTTCACATCACTTGCAGCGCCATCTGTTGTTGAAAATTGTAACTACTGTAATTTCGAAAGTTTGTCTGCCTGAAATTTACCGTTGTCCCAAGCATATTGCAACAAACAGTGTATTTCTATCGCTGCTCGTTTAGTTTTTATTGCCGTTTCAAATATACTGGTCATTTTTGAAACACCCTGTACTTTCCTGTCTAACGCCAGGGACGATGGTGGCAACACCGTGAAGCCCTTAATTACGGATTCTATACGAGGCAATCGTTTGGAAACCTCAGATGACGCGTGTGGTGTGCGTACTGTAAGACCTTCGGTACACACACCATCAGATTATTTGACTTGTCGCTCTAACGAAGTAGGCGAGTGTCAGCAATATGTCTCGTGGCGTGTTTATCTTCTGCTGTTAGGTGAGACGATAGAAATGCCACTTGTACGCTTAGAGTAGCAGATTGACGGTGACCAACTTTAAGCAGAACTTGATTAATTTTCACACACATTTATTAAAATAATAAAAAGGATCGACATTACCTAACTTGATTCTGGATGCTGTTTACAATTGACAATCTGAAGTTCCTTTCGTCTTGGTACGTTAATCTTATTCTCACATATCTCTGATACTTGACAAAAGTGTCTATACATTTATCTTCATGGCTGTGTATAGGAATGTGGTAATCTTATTAGGCGCAGACTGAAACCTGACTATAGACTAATGCAGACTGATGCAGACTGACTAATCGGAGGTCTGTGCACTCGTTATAATACCTCGTGCGTTCAGGTGTCACTGCGCGAGTGTGATCCGCAAGGAAAAAAGGTTCTACGTTAGCAGCAATCTCATTGGCTGCGTTACATATTAATACGCGGATCGGCGGAAGCAGAATTTGGTCCGTCTCTATGAGAGCGCCATCTCGTAGTGCAGAGACAGACGGAGCGCTGCGCCTGCGCTGTAGTGCTTAGCGGGGCGCACTCTAGTGGGAAAGTTGTGTATGCGCTGACTATGCGGAACTATGTACACAACAACGTGGTTATGGCTGCCATCTTCTCCAACATCGCATTTTCTTAAAGCAATAGTTGGTGGATAGTAGTAGTAGTAGTAATAGTAGCTGGGTAGTAGTTTTCGGCATACGGAAACCAAAATCTGATTTAAGCTCACCAAACCAGTGGGAAAAATGAATAAAGACACCATGTGCCTGGAACACAGCACAAGAAATCAGTCTAAATTCACAAAAGCGATGGCGTCAGTTAGAGTATCGGTCCGGCACAGAGTTTTAATCTGCCAGGGAGTTTCAACCGAGGGTAGGTTCATCAGTGCCAACAAAAGTTCGCTCTTCGTCGTCCACAAAATAGTTTAGGAGCCAAAGTAACTGTCTCAGTTTATGCTTCTAGTGGGACAAGCTAGAGAGTTCACTTAAAATGGCTAGTTCACTGATTATCTGATTATATCTACGTCTTAAGAACTACAAGATGTGATGTCAGTCTCAGAATACAATCGCAGTCACAAACCGAGGCGCCGAAGTCTGGGTGGCTGAGCGTTGAGAGGCCAAGTCTTACGCTTAACGTGGCAAGGACAAACATTGCTGGCGGCTCCACGTAGCTCTGGTAGCGGCGTTCCCTGGATGAGCTGCGAGGTGCGAGCCACGTGATGGGTTAAGTGCCGGTTGGCGAATGAATTGATCACAGACTATTAGCGGCCACATGATGTGGCGGAAGCAAACAGATCTGCGCTTCCGCGCGTCCTAGGGGCGAAGCCGCCGCTGCCCTCTCGAGAGATGAGTGCTCGCAATCACGATGGTGGCGTCCTGAATTTTCCTCAGTAACACTCCTGTTGTTGTCGTTGTTCTTCTCGTTGTCGTCATATGCATCTGATTGATAGTTAGTTGGTTGGGTGTTCCATTGATCAGTCCCACGGTACGGTAACCGTTATGATGTGGAACGTGTCAAGTCCACAAGAAATGCACATACGAAACAAAATTTTTTGATATATATATATATATATATATATATATATATATATATATATATTAACAACACAGAGTTAAAGATTAATATTTCTGTTATTTACCCCATCCCCTTAAATGGCACAAAATGCATATACTATACTTATAGATTTCTTTATTTCTATTCAAGAATTCATCTATGGTATAGAAGGAGATATGATTTCTATTTACTTTTGAAGCTATTACCTTATTTCATCTGGTAATTTGTCGAAAACTTTTATAGCAGCATATTTTACCCCTTTCTGTACCAAAGAGAGGTTGAGCAAAGGATAGTGTCTTTCTTTTTTCTGGTATTATAGTCATGAATGTCACTGTTGTTTTTAAACTGGTCCATGTTGTTGAGAAAAAATTTCATTAGTGAGTAGATGTATTGTGAGGCTGTTGTAAGAATTCCCAATCTTTTAAAAAGATGCCTACAAGATGTGCGACTATGAACCCCACACATTATTCTAACCACTTTCTTTTAAGCAGTGAATACTTTTTGTGTAAATGTTGAGTTACCCCAAAATATTATTCCGTATGACATCAGATAGTGAAAGTAATTTCTATATCCTCAAAATTGGCAATTATTCTGATAGCAAAAGTTGCTGAACCTAGTCGCTTTAGGAGATCCAAAATATGAATTTTCCAATTAACATTCTCATCTATATGTACACCCAAAAACTTAGTATGCTCTGCCCTGTCTACTGACTTCTGTTGATGTGTTATATTTATTGAAGGAACTGTACTTTTTCCAACAGAAAATTGGATGTACTGTGTTTTTTCATAGTTTATCATTTTCAATTGGACTTTCTTTTATTGGATTAATAATGATGCAAACAGTGTCAGTTCATCTTCCTGTTTCAGATAGGAAGGGAGGTCGTTCACGTGTGTGCACTGTCGTTGTTGTCGCCCCATAGTGCTATCAGTTATGTTGGAGGCCTACACTATGTGATCAAAAGTATCCGGAAACCCGCAAAAACATACGTTTTTAATATTGGGTGCATTGTGCTGTCACCCACTGCCATGTACTCCATATCAGCGACCACAGCAGTCATTAGACATCGTGAGAGAGCAGAATGGAGCGCTCCGCGGTACTCACGGACTTCGAACGTGGTCAGGTGATTGGGTGTCACTTGTGTCATACGTCTGTACGCGAGATTTCCACACTCCTAAATAGTCCTAGGTCCACTTTTTCCAACGTGATAGTAAAGTGGAAACGTGAAGGGACACGTACAGCATGAAAGCGTACAGGCCGACCCCGTCTGTTCGCTGACAGAGACCGCCGTCAGTTGAAGAGCGTCGTAATGTGTAATAGGCAGACCATCACACAGAAAGTCCAAACTGCATCACAATCCACTGCAAGTACTACGACTGTAAGGTGGGAGGTGAGAAAACTCGGATTTCATGGTCGAGGGGCAGCTCATATGCCATAACCTACACATCACGCCAATAAATGCCGAACGACGTCTCGCTTGGTGTAAGGAGCGTAAACATTGGACGATTGAACAGTGGAAAAACATTGTTTGGAGTGACGAATCACGGTACACAATGTGGCGATCCGATGGGAGGGTGTGGGTATGGCGAATGCCCAGTGAACGTAATCTGCCAGCGTGTGTAGTGCGAACAGTAAAATTCGGAGGCGGTGGTGTTATGGTGAGGTCGTGTTTTTCATGGAGGGGGCTTGCACCCCTTGTTTATTTGCGTGGCACTATCACAGCACAGGCCCACATTGATGTTTTAAGCAACTTCTTACTTCGCAATGTTGAAGAGCAATTCGGGGATGGCGATTGCATATTTCAACACGATAATGCACGGCGGAGTGGTTACACGACAATAACGTCCCTGTAATGGACTGGCCTGCACGGAGTCCTAACCTCAATGCTACAGAACACATTTGGGATGGACTGGAACGCCGACTTCGCGCCAGGCCTCACCGACGGACATCGATAGCTCTCCTCAGTGGAGCAATCCGTGAAGAATGGGCAACCATTCCCCAAGAAACCTTCCAGCACCTGATTGAACGCATGCCTGCGAGAGTGGAAGCTGCCATCAAGGCTAAGGGTGGGACAACACCATATTAAATTCCAGCATTACCGATGGAGGGCGCCACGAACTTGTTTGTCATTTTCAACCTGGTGTCCGGATACATTTGGTCACATAGTGTATGTGAACAGACGTAGGAAATATGGCGCAGTGTACTTGCAGTCACATGACATCGCAGACACAAGTAATGGTTGGTTGGTTTGTAGGGCAAAGGGACTAAACTGCATGGTCATCAGTCCCGCAATTATTGACTCGACTGTAGCTCCTCTTCTGGCGATGTGGATTCTGCCTGTTGGCAAAAGGGGCGTCTCTCATCGTAGCAGCGGCCGCCAGGATCGTCCATGACACCAAGCCGTCGTTGCTGTTGTCCTCTGAACTGTTCGTGTTTGGTCCACGATGACATGTCGCCTTCAAGTCCGTACTTCGGTCACTCACTGCAACGTTATGGAGGCGGACTATGTGTCCCGACACAGCACAGGTACTGGCACAGTGTGATAGAGAAATACTTATATAAACAGCTCAAAGAAGGAGGTACCAAAACGTTCAGTAAAAGACAGGAATACAGCAGTATATAGCACGAAGGAATGAAATAAATAGTGACTGCTGTTGAAAAATTACGAACAAATCGAAAAAGAAATAGCAGTCGGAAGGACTAATTCAACATACAGAAACGTCGACACAACCTTCGTTAAAATTAAAAGCAAAGGCGTCATCATTAAGAGTGAAAAAGGAATGCGGCAGTTCAGCGCAGAAGAGAGAGCGGACATATGGAGGGAATACACTAAAGACGGCCACATGTGTGATAACGGCGTGATGTGACAGAAGTGGAAGTCGATATGGAAAATATAGGTAAGGCAGTATGGAAGACATAGTTTAAACGAGCTATGGAAACTACATGATCAGGTAAGACGGAAGGCATAGATAACATTATATCGGAACTTTTTAAATTGTTGATGAAATGGCAACCAAACGACTACTCACGATGGTGGTAGAATCTATATGTCCAGTAATATTCCATCAGATTTTCGGAAAAACATGGTCTACGCAAACCTTATCATAGCAAGGGCAGATAAGTGTGAGAACTGCCACACAATCAGCTAAGCAGCTCATGCATCCAACTTGCTGACAAGAATAATCATGAAACGTTCATGGGATTTGTCAACCTATAAAAAGCATACGACAGTGTAAAATGGTACAAGACGTTCGAAATTCTCATAATAGGTGTAAGATATTGGGAAAGGCGGGTAATACACAGAATTTGTTTAAGAAACAAGAGGGGAAAACAGGAATGTAAGTCCAATTACGACGTCCTCCTGTTAGAAACGGTATGGGGTAGGAATGTATTCTTTCGCCCCTCCAAAAACGAAGTGTTCGGATTGGAAACGGTACAAGAAGGAGATATAGTCTTTCTTCCTTACTGTTGAATCTGTACATCGAATAAGCAGTGACACAAATAAAAGACACGTTTCACGTGGGAAAATATCAGCCATGTACAAGATTTTATCAATGATAAGATTCGCTGATGACATTGGTATCGTCGACAGAGGTCTGAAAAAATTGCAGGACCTGCTGAATGGAATGAACAGTCTAATGATCAAACACAAAGAATTGAGAATAAACCGAAGAAAGTTGAAAGTGATCAGGAGTAGCAAAAATCATATTAGCGATTACCTTAACATCCAAATTAGTGACGACGAAGTAGAACAGGTGAAGAAATTCTGGTATCTTGGAAACATAAAAAAACAAGTGACGGACAAAACTGGGATACAAAAAGCACACTAGAACAGGCAAAGAGGGCATTCTTGAACAAAAGAAGGTTACCATTATCAAACATAGGCTTTAGTTTGACGCATGAAGTTGTGAGGTTGTGCGTTTGGAACACAGCATTGTACGGAAGTACATCATCGTCTGTGGGGAAAAATAACAAAGAAAAAAATCTTAGCATTTGAGGTTTTTTGCTATAGAAGGATGTTGAAAATTAGATGGAATGATAATACGTGCTGAGGTTTTCCGAGGAATCAGCGAAGAGAGGAATATGTGGAAAATATGAAAAGGAACAAGGTATAGGATTGTAGAGAATGTTTTAAGGCACCAAGGGATAAGCTCCATGACACTTGAGGAAGACGTAGAGTGTAAGACTGTAAAGGAAGACAGAGCAGAGAGTGGTGTACGAGGGGAGACCCAAAAATAACTGGAATTTCTTTCTAGAAAGCATATACTTTATTGTTTTCAAATACAACCTTAATCTCCTTCGAAGTACTCTCCATTAGCATTAATACACTTGTCTAAACTTCTATTCCAGTGTTGGAAGCACCTTTTAAATTCGTCCTCTTTGATACCTGCTATGACTTTCATGACTTTGCGTTTTACGTCTTCCACATCCGCAAAACGCTTTCCCTCTCAAGCCTCTTTTCATCCTCGGGAATAGGAAGAAGTCCGAGGGTGCTATATCCGGCGAATAGGGCGCGTGGGTCAAGGTAGTCGTCTTCGTTGAGGCCAGCGAACGCTGAGAGCCGTTTGCGCGGGAGCGTTGTCGTGATGCTGGAACCACACTCCAGAATCTCACAAAGCCGGACGTTTTCGCGACAGACTTCTGCGAAGCCGTTTCATAACCTTCAAATAGAATTGTTGGTTTACTGTCTGGTTTTCAGGGACAAATTCAGAGTGTATGATCCCTTTGATGTCAAAAAAACAGATCAACATCGTTTTCACGTTCGATTTCACCTGTCGAGCTTTTTTTGGTCGAGCTGAGCCAGGTGACTTGATTGTGATGACTGTTGTTTACTTTCTGGATCGTACCCTTAGCGCCATGACTCATCACCTATGATGATTTTGTTGAAAAAATGTGGATCATCCTTGAACACGTCCTTCATTTCAAGACAGGCTTGAATGCGATGACCCCTTTGATCTCCGGTAAGAAGCTTCAGCTCTAATTTTGCTGCCACTCTTCGCATCCCCAAATCGATGGTCAAGATGCGCGAATTGAGTTTAAGGAGAACCCGGACAAGTTCTCGAGTTGGTCGATTGTCCTGTGTCGATCTTCACTGATGAGATCACGAATTTTGTCGATGTTGTCTTCGCTTCGAGCAGTTGAAGGTCTACTGAAACGGGGCTGATTTTCAACCACCATTTCTCCCTTTTTAAACCGAGAAAACCATTCGTACACTTGTGTTTTACTAAGAGCATGGTCTTTGTAGGCTGTCTGAATCATCGCAACAGTTTCTGCTGCGTTCTTACCGAGCAAGAAACAAAACTTCAGTGCCGCACGTTGTTCGTAAGAACTAACCATCTCCTCATGTCACGTCTGCACTGTATGCACACTCAGAGAACTGCCAAAGAATCCACACTTCTCACTGTTGGGTGACGCCGCGTGGTAGAATGACTCAGCAGAGCTCCTACGACAACCCTCTGGCGGCGCAACCTGCTACTACAAGTACACGATGTGCAGCATTACGATTCCGGTTACTTTTGCCCCCCCCCCCCCCCTCGTACATACAACAGATCGTTGAGGATGTTGGGTTCAATAGCTACTCTGAGCCGAAGAGGCTGGCACAAGAGTGGAATTCGTAACGTGACGCATAAAACTATTTAAATAATAAAAACAGATTCTACGTCCGTTCTATCTACTCCTGTTTGAGGACATTGTAAAAGTATACCAGTACATAATTACTGTGTTCTGTGCATCAAACCTACTAGATTGAGTTCGGTGTTTAATTGCTTTCGTTAACATTACAGAGAAATATATTTAGCAAACAATATCTGGTTTATCATTCACCCAGATAAAATTTATGCGACTTTCCATTCAGAACTTCCGTCTACAAGAATTGATATTTAAATATCAAAATCCTTTTAAATGTGCGTTGTCTTTAAAGTGTAATCTATAGCCGAGATAAAATGTTGACGCTGCCATCGCATAATTACGTCTTTCGTATTGACTCTAGTGCCCTGCAAGGAGCGAAATCTATCATAGAAAAGAATAAGTCTGTCCCCACTTCCTCCTCAAAATTTGGTGATGAAAGCAAGTTACAAGTAGTGCGCGCTCATAACAGACCCAAATCGGTCCACAGCTATCACACAAGAGACAAACGATCGAAGGGGACCTACGCTTAGTCACGTAGATTGTTTTTCCTTAACAAGAAGTCTTCAGCGGAACGCAATCAGTTATAACGATGCGCCACTTATTCCTATGCTGCTGCTGACTAACCGGGACTCTCGTTCTTTCCTAACTCTTTAGACAACTCATCCATATCGATATTTCCTGTTAACGACTCAACATTTCATTTATTTTGTCTCCAGGCGACGTCATTTCTTTCTCGTTGTGTTGTTGCAATCACGTTTAACGCACAAGTGAAGTCGGCACTCCTTTGCGTATCGACAAGAAAGTACTGTATATTTTGAGGAAGTGGGGACAGACTTATTCTTTTCTATGAAAGATTTCGCTCCTTACAGGGCACTATAGAGTCAATACGAAACACGTAATTAAGCGATGGCAGCGTCAAAATTTTGTCTCGGCTATAGGTTACACTTTAAAGACAATACACAGTTAAAAGTATTTTGGTATTTAAATACCAAGTCTTGTAGAGTGAAATTCTGAATGACAGATAGTGACGAAGAAATCTGAGCCACATGCAGAATAGAAGACTGTAGTACAAATACATCTTTCAGTAGGCTAAACTGTTTCTTGTAATGGAGACTGATGAAACATCTACATTCTTAGCGTGATCCTAGGATTTAATTACATTTTCTTGACCTTGTTGGTAAAGGCTACACCTGTAAGGGAAAAGTCAGCTAAACTCTTTGAAAATTAATCTGACAATGTTATTCTTCAGGTCTCCCATTTCCTTGTTACTTAAAATGCCGGCCGGTGTGGCCGTGCGGTTAAAGGCGCTTCAGTCTGGAACCGCGTGACCGCTACGGTCGCAGGTTCGAATCCTGCCTCGGGCATGGATGTGTGTGATGTCCTTAGATTAGTTAGGTTTAATTAGTTCTAAGTTCTAGGCGACTGATGACCTCAGAAGTTAAGTCGCATAGTGCTCAGAGCCTTGTTACTTAAAAGCTTATCAGCAAAACAATAACCACAACAAGTGAGCCGAAATGAAAAAAATGGATGAGAATAAAAGAAAGTTTCTTGGTCTCTGTTGCAAATGAGAATAATTTGTGGGTAACAGCTAGCCGTAGAGAACAGTTCTCAGCAAACAGGACTCAGCATGTGGTTCTTAATGCGGAACTATATTCTTGTTATCATATTTATGCTATTGCAGAAAACTTGAAATTCAATAAAGAATGTTTTCAAAGTCGTTTCCTTCTGCAACAATTAGCATTTAGAGCCTTGAACTGAATTCCGTGATGACTTTCGGAAGAACATCATTTTCGGCTGCACGAATCTCTCTGGAAATTGCTGTACGAATTCCCTGGCGTGTTTCAGGAACATCTTTGAGGACTATGTCCTTTGGGTAACCCCATAAGAAATAATCACAGATGTTGAGATCGTGACTATAGGGATGCCATCCCGCGCCATGTCCAGTGAACGCTAAGGTGTCCATGGCGACGATCCGATGCCCGAATGTCGCCTGAAGGAGATGAAGAGGTCTACAGTACGGTGTGAACGGGCTGCATCCTGCATGGACAAGTAGTTTCAGAGTATTCGACGGCGTCATGCAGCCGGTACAAGTTCATGTTTCAGGACTTTTCTGTATTTCTCTTCTGCAACAGGTTCCTCTATGAAAATGGACCCAATTATGCGCTGTGTACAGATGGCGCACCAAATATTGATTTTTTGTGGTGAATTTGACCAGCAACTTGAACGTATGGATTCATACTACTGATGCTCTAATGTTATTGCTTCCATTCTGAAATGTAAATCGAGACATAGCTGAGTGAGTTATAGAAATTTCAGAGCTACAGTATAGAAATATCACAAGGAGAATCATTTACAGCATACGATTAATGCGCAATAGACAAACACTTTCAAGCACATATTTTGCGCCATCCTGTAAAGACCTGAGAAGCTAAGATACCGCCTGACGTACTTCAAGGCGACGGTGATACAATCACTGGCCGCTGATGTTCACTGTACAGCATGTCTCAGTAGGACTAGTAAATCGTTTACACCATGTGCCCAGTTTTTATTGGTTATAGTTCTGGAACACGTGGGGCAATACTAACCTTACGACTTATCTTAGAAGAAAGATTAAGGAAAGGCAAAGCTACGTTTCTAGCATTTGTACAATTACAGAAAGCTTTTGACAATGTTGACTGGAACACACTCTTTCAAATTCTAAAGGAGGCATGGGTAAAATACAGGGAGCGAAAGACTATTTACAATTTGTACAGAAACCAGATGGCAGTTATAAGAGTCGAGGTCGCATGAAAGGGAAGCAGTCGTTGGGAAGGGAGTGAGACAGGGTTATAGCCTCTCCCCGATGTTATTCAATCTGTATATTGAGCAAGCAGTAAAGGAAACAAAAGAAAAATTCGGAGTAGGTATTAAAATCCATGGAGAAGAAATAAAAACTTTGAGGTTCGCCGATGACATTGTAATTCTGTCAGAGACAGCAAAGGACTTGGAAGACCAGTTGAACGGAATGGACAGTGTCTTGAAAGGAGGATATAAGATGAACATCAACAAAAGCAAAACGAAGATAATGGAATGTAGTCCAATTAAATCGGGTGATGCTGAGGGAATTAGATTAGGCAATCTAAAGTAGCAAAGGAGTT
Organism: Schistocerca serialis cubense; assembly: GCF_023864345.2. NCBI lineage: Eukaryota > Metazoa > Arthropoda > Insecta > Orthoptera > Acrididae > Schistocerca > Schistocerca serialis. The sequence continues at coordinate 720,497,591 of NC_064642.1, forward strand.
TTGCTATTTGGGGAGCAAAATAACTGATGATGGTCGAAGTAGAGAGGATATAAAATGTATACTGGCAATGGCAAGGAAAGCGTTTCTGAAGAAGAGAAATTTGTTAAGATCGAGTATAGGTTTAAGTGTCAGGAAGTCGTTTCTGAAAGTATTTGTATGGAGTGTAGCCACGTATGGAAGTGAAACATGGACGATAAATAGTTTGGACATTAAGAGAATAGAAGCTTTCGAAATGTGGTGCCACAGAAGAATGCTGAAGATTAGATGGGTAGATCACATAACTAATGATGAGGTATTGAATAGAATTGGGGAGAAGAGGAGTTGGTGGCACAACTTGACAAGAAGAAGGGACCGGTTGGTCGCACATGTTTTGAGGCATCAAGGGATCACATATTTATCATTTGAGGGCAGCGTGGAGGGTAAAAATCGTAGAGGGAGACCAAAAGATGAATACACTAAACAGATTCAGTAGGATGTAGGTTGCAGTAAGTACTGGGAGATGAAGAAGCTTGCACAGGATAGAGTTGCATGGATAGCTGCATCAAACCAGTCTCAGGACTGAAGACCACAACAACGACAACAGCTCTACAGCTGATTACAGAGATAAATGTTCATTGCACCTGTTGATAATCCAGCTTCTACAGGCTTATTAATAGGTTATCATCTTCATGAAGTTGTACTATGGTTTACATAATCTAGTTTCTGAACTGTGACGGCCAGTTCTATGATATTGTTTAAGCATACAGCACGTATTTACAGATGCTGAGAATGCCGGTATAGTATTTCTGTATTGGTTTTTGTAATGGAGACAGAAACGATTTCCTAACTTCCGAATACTGGGTTCTAGAGTGTTTACCCGTGTTTTCTCTAAACTGCGTTCATCTGAACGTGTAAATGAACAGTGTATGGATGGAGCAGAAGATATTGTTCTTTTGATACATTTGGTTAATTTGTTTGCACATGGGTCCAGGTCTTCAATTTATTTTTCAAAAGAAAACATTGCTCGCTATAGGCCGTGCAATATCCAGTTAATTAGCAACCGGTCAATTTAAATGTATTAGTGATTATCAAGAAACATTCAGATTAACTTTATGCAACACGTCACAACAGATGTAACGTACAAATCAATCCACTAGCCCAAATGTATAAACATTAACAAACATCAACGTGATACGTATCGAATAGGAATCCTATACAGATCACGTTAATGTTTGTGAGTGGTTACAAATTTGGGCTGGTGGGTTGATTTGCATTTAACGTCTGTTGTGACATCGTGCATAGAGTTTATAAGAATGTTGCTTGATGCACACTAAAAAGTCCACATTGGTCAATAGCAAATAAACTGAAAATTCTGTAGCCCACACCGGAAGGCGTTTTGTTTTGAAAAGTTATTCTTTTGCTAGAACGTAGGGCTTGAAATTTCTACATGTATCGGTTTTCCACATAGCAAAATCTGGTAGGCCATTTGTATTACGCACGGCATTTCTTGTTATGAATTACAGTGAATTCAACATCTTCGACAGTAAAATGAAAGTAGATATTTGGGATTCTGTCGTTGGCTAGTTGCAAATCACCGAATAATCCCGTTAATACTGTGTACTGATGAATCCGCTTTTACTCGTGAAGATACGAGGAGACTGCAAAGAGTAAGTTATATGTTTTTAAGGCAGACCACGTAAGTTTCTGAAAGCGGCACGACACTACAGACTAACATAACACACTCAATAAACCTGTGTAAACAATGGTCGGAACGTTCTGCCAATCGTTCAGAAATCTGGTCCTTGAACACGGAGCCGTTCGAGAGCCGCTGTGTGAACGTCCATAGCTATGGAAGATCTCTTTGCCCCCCCCCCCCCCAACCACACAGACGTTCTTTCAGTCTCGCGAAAAAATGGAAATCATAAGATGCAATATCTGGGGTCTCTTATCAGCAACATCCACGTCTGTGCGACCTGTCGAATTGTTGGCACTGTTTCACTACGACTGACGAGACATTGTATTTGGTTTCTATACTGCCAGAATGTCAAGGAGAATCTGTGATGTCATGGCGAATCTGTGAACAATTTGGACGCTTTTCACAAAAGAATCGTACTGTCCCACGTACTGTACTTCAACTGTGGAGTGCGTTTCCAATTGTCGCGCCATTTCAGTCGAATAGTGTGACGCACCTGTTATCCGTATATCAGTATAATGGTGTTTGCAGGAAACCTGGAACACGTACTCTTTCTTGACATTGTGCCACTCTTGTTGCACTATGATCTTAACGTGCGATGGCATGTGTAACTTACTTTTGAAGTCCCTATGTAACACTCGCAACTCACGTCGATGATCCGACGAAAACACATATACTTTTGTGGAGATACAGTTTCGAGAAAAATTTCCCTGTAAATGTATGGCGTGGTATGATAGGCAACCAGATGATTGGGTCTGTTGCGTCGCCGCACCGCCTTACAGGGCCCTTTGCAGACTTTCTTCACAACGAGCTTCCAGCATTATTGGTACAAGGATGGACAGCATATTCTAATCGCCAGGTCACACATCATCTAACTTCAAGATTTTCCTGTGGGCCGACTGGAAGGCGAATTTTATACAGAAAAAGTTACTAAAAGGGCGAACTCATCGTTTGGAATATGAACAGTGCTGTCCGCATAACAAAACAGCACGACGACCTCTAGCAACTCGTGGAGTTGTTAAGAAAATTTGAAACTGCTCCGAAGTCGGATATGAATTTCCGAAAGTCTCCTTTCGAATTAACCACTTGTCTTTGCTTAACATCTTCAAATGGTTCAAATCGCTCTGAGCACTATGGGACTTATCTCAGGTCATCAGTCCCCTAGACTTGGAACTACTGAAAGGTCTCTGTTGGATTCCTTTCATGTTAATTTGTTAAATCTGTTCTCATTTACGGCATAAATTCCTCTTCTAAAGTTACTGTGGCGTTTCTGACTATCTGGGAGGAGACTGAGTAGTGGAACGCGTTACTTTTACACATAAACAAGAACGATCTGTCACACTACTACACTTTAAAACACAGTTTATATGTAATTCATGTCACACAGTCTCATACGGAACCTACATCCGCTTTCTTTTATATGCTGTATATGATAAGATACTGTCATCCCCCTTCCCTTCTGTGTGAGAGGATGAATGAGCAAATGTATTTCTAGTTGCATGCTTGAGGGTAGCAGACAAGCCTGTCTGCCAGAGAACAGTAGGACCAACGTCGGAACAGGTAGCTGCGCTTTCTAAAAGCAGAGAGGTTTCTATTCTTAGTATGGGCCTGTCCGTCCCTTGTCATGTTGGTATAGGAAGCTGCCTCTCTGGCCACTTCCGTTTGTATTGGTGAGCCATCCTCAGGAAGGGACCACGGCAGTCTGTCCGCGGCGAGCGTCTGAAGTGGTAAGATCTCCGGCTAAGCGCGAGTCCGCTAAGGCCGTAGGACAATGGATTTCTTAAGTTCAGCCTAACTGAAAATTTAATCACCTTTATTTCAGGTTTAGCTCTAAAATATGTAATGTTATCTTAAATTGTAACGCAGTGTAATTCGAGTGTAAAGTTCAGAATATATTCCGGTAGTTGCTTTGTCACTACTTTATGAGTAAAGTGGGACCATGTGTTGATCAGTAACTCTAACTAGCATCATCAATCTTCAATGCGAATATGCGTGAGATTATAACGTCTCGTCTTGACAATATTTTTCAATATAGCAACTTTTCTTTATGTTCAACCCACATGGGGTGTACTTTGTGAGACCAGTACCACGTGCTTATACAATTGTTTGACCCATCAGGTTAATAGTAAAAGGATAGTAACCAGTTTGAGGTTTTTCTTTTGTAAATAGCTTTTCGATCTAATTTATTTTAATTATCAAAATTATTGTGGAGTTACACGCTTTGTGTAAACCAAGTTTACCACGTGAAGCATATGGTGTAATCATCAAAGTAGCCCTCAGCTATTCTTTTCGGGAAGATTTCACAGAGAGTTACTATGAATTTAGTATACCAGTGTCTGGTAATTACATGACGGACAGGATTGTGCTACGAACGTAACTTCTTTGGGTGAAAATTGAATCGGTTGGTTGTGGTTAATTTCCTCTTGCATATGTTTCAACGTTCTTCGTGTGTTATTTTATGAATGCAGTGTTGTATGCAGTCTCCCAATCTTGGCTCCATCTCTGATGTGTTCCGTAAGATTACAACTCAGATTTTCACAATCCTAAATAAGGCACCAGCTTAGTTACGACTCAAGTTTAATATGCTGAAATTTCAATGATCAATGTTAAAATAAATTTCCAAATATAAACTGATTTATTTCTTTTTATTTAAATTCTCTTATATATTGTAATGACACATTCCTATGCAGAGACATACAATATCTTAAAAGCTGCGCCAAAGATAAATTGAGAGGCATGTATATTATAATCTTTGTAAAGTTCACATTGGATTCTCTTTTGTTTGATACTCCAAGGAGCTAAGGGACACTTTCGATTGTTGCCTTGTGGAGGATGGACATGATTTCTGGACTGTGCGGAAAGGCAGCCATATGGTTGGTAATTATGGTTTGTGCGACGAGCACAGCAAGTCTTATTGTGTTGTGAATAAAAACTAGTGAAAAGTATCGAAGTGTTACGAAAATTATTTAAAGCAACGTAGCATTGTATTCCTTGGTTTCCACCGTCTTCGTGAAGTGAACCGATGCCGACTCATGATGGTACACACGGTCAACAAAGAGAGGAACATCGATGGCGACTAATGAATTAATATTGTGGCAGAAGGATTAATTCTACGTCTACGGTGAGAACTCTGATTAAATCAACAATGACGTGGAATTTAAAATATAAAATGTTTTTTATTTATTTCGCCACACTGGCGACCGCTGACAGGGACAGTGCTGGTGGAACAAAGAGTAAGTACTTCATTGTTGTGCTACAAATGTACTTGTACTAATTACTGTTTCTCTGTTACATGACGCACATGGAAAATGACGAATAAAGTGAAACAATATTAACTGTATAAACGGATGGCACAATAACCAGAAGGAACAAGGACAAGAATTTACAAAACTAACGTAATCGTGAGTGACGCAGCTCAGCCGTAATTAAGGTAGGAAAGCGCAAACGCATGCAGTGGCTGCACCTTGGCTTAGCTCCACTTAAAGCAGAACCTTTTCCTGTCCATATTAAAATCCTGGTAGTGTTTGTGGCAACACACAATTACACTTTGATAATTACTTTTTTATGTTCGACAATCGCAGAATTAGAAGACGTAGTGCCCCATCTTGTAAATTTCCGACGCGCAACAAATAACAATCGCGAGATATTTTTATTAATTCAACTGCGAGAGAATTTAAAGATTTAGATTAACAGTAAAGTACAGATAAAAATAATATCTTCACAATGGAATCGAAGAACTTTAATTTGACAAATGTTCATGGACACGTCACCGATTCTGACAATAGTGACGTAAATGATGACGCAATTAGTTTTTCAGCACAACATAATGTAGAAGTAAATACAATTCAATTGCACTCCACAGGGATTAACAATAACGAACCACTTGCAAATGAAACCTTGTGCACAGTCGATGAAGCATCGATTACCAGATCAGATGAAAATATTTCGCGTGAAATCAGTGAACCTAGCCCGGTTTCGATTCAATCAGACCGTGACAGAGAAACAATGGCAACAAATAATGGCATAAATACAAACACACAAGCTTCGTTAGTCACGCTTGAGGCATTATATAGTCTGATGTCAAACGTGAGCGAGAAACTGGCGAATCTAGAAATCAGCCACAACATGACAAACACAAAATTGTCAAACATGGAAATTGGGTTCCAGCAGCAGTTTTCAAGTGTAAACACGCAATTTGAAAACATACACAGACATTTCGATCAACGCTTAAATAAACTCACCAATGAAATCGATCAAAAGATCGAAGACAAAGTCATCAAAACCGTCAATAGTGTATACAATTTATTGGCAAATGACTTAGAAAAGAAATTGTCAGATCTTACAAACAAACAGGAACAGGAACTGTCAGAAATAGCAGAAACACACAATCAAACACAAACCGTACAAAAAGAACTACATCAAAACGTACAGGCTATTCATTTAAATTTAACAAGAGTACAGTCCGCATGTGAAGAAATACCTGACCAAGTTAATAAACTTAACGAAGAAGTCGGTTTTCTGAAACAGGAGACTCGACGTATCAACGCGGACATTATCAAAATAAATGAAACTTTAGAAAACGGTAATGTAAATGAATCAATAACTGACCGGGAAACAAAACTTTTTGAAAATTAGGTAATGAAATCAAAGTAGCCGAGGACAGAATACGCTAGGAAATTGCTGGCAGACTGAATGTTTCAAATGACTTGCCTACGTTAAGCAACAGGCAGCGCGACACTTATTCGCCCGTGCCAGATTACGATGTCAATAACGCAGAACATCGCGCGCCCAGTCCGGCGTATGTGCACGCACCGGCACAGGCAAACAATGGCTATTCGCCAAACGCGGTGCTGCAACAGGCAGTAGGCGTGTCGCCTTGCATCTCGACGATTCTAGTCGATGAGAGCCTGTTGAAACATAGACAGTTTCCAGTTTTCTCCACAGAATCCAGAAAAACTCATCCAGTCGTATTTGTAAGAGCATTTAAAAATGTCTTACCAAGAAACTGGACTGAGGCACAGAAGATTAGATATGTAGTAGGCTTCACACAAGGCGACGCACTTTTGTGGGCCACAAACATGGCTGAACAGTGCGTCACCTACGAACAATTTGAACGGGCTTTCTTGGAGAAATATTGGTCTCCTGGGGTCCAAGAAAGACTGCGACGTGAGGTATTCAACCCACAACCGTTCAACCTCAAAAACGGCGGGTTGAGAAAGTATTTCGAAAAGTACTTGAATAAGACGCGCTATTGGAACAATCCAATACCGCACGTAGATGTTCTCAAAATTCTGAAAAACAGACTACCCGCGAACTTACGCGAAAAATTGGTAACCATACCGGAGAACGACCTTGAATACTTTCTTTCCGTGCTTTACTCAATTGATCTAATATACGAAGAAGAGCCGAGCACAAGTAATCGGAATGAATATTCCGGAACCAATCAAAACAACGGTAACGGATATCATTTTAATGGCAGTGGACAAAACCCACACAGTTGGCATCCGTATGCGACAAGGCCAAATAATGGAACCTGGAATTACGGAAATCGGAGGAATTCGGCGCCACAGAGACGTGAAGACCGAAGGTATAGTACAGATTACGGTCCACGCCGGTATGGAAATGATAGAAATCACGTGAATGATTGGTCAGGCCCGCGTGATGAAAGGCGGTACACAAATGAAAATTACAATAGTTACAGTAATAGGAATGACAGACCAAGGAGGAATAGCGACGGCCGGTCGCAAGAAAATGTTGCACGCAGCGGTCCGGAAACTAATTGGCGACAGAATAACCACTCAGTACACTTTGTAGAGGTAACGGACAGTACTGAAGCAACGCCTTTGTCTCCCCCCGGTAAACAACAATCGGTCGTAATGAGCCCCCACCGGCCGACCGATTTGACAACAGGGGGCACAAACAAGCACACATTACATCTTAGACAATTATTTTTAAGATATGATCAGGATGCGACCGTAGAAGATGATCTATGTGAAGAAGAGATGAAAGCACCGGACAAGATAAGTGACCTCGTGCAGGCTGTAATAACAGCAAAGATAGGAACTATAATTACCAACGTAATTTTAGATACAGGCGCATCTACGAATATTATTTCTAACAGTTTATTTAAAGAAGTTTCGAAAGCATTAAAAGTAATAGTGTTGCCAACGGAAAATTGTAAAATCTTGACAGCTATAGGTAACAAGTCAAAAAGTATTAAGTGGCAGACGCAAATAACTGTTACTATTAGCGATGTCACGATAAACTGTACATTCTTAATCGTTGACAAGTTAATCGTCAATTGTATTTTAGGCATGGAAGTTTTCCGGCAGTATAAAGTGAACATCGACATAGGCAGTGGACTTTGCTATTTCCGAGTGGGCAGTCGTAGTGTGAAGGTCAATCTTGTAAAGTCAACAATAGATCGTAATGGCCAATTACAGAAACAAGCTGAAGTAAAATTAGTTTACCCACAAGTTTTATTGATAGATATTCCTTTCCCCGAACAATTAGACACGGAAATAATTAACGAACAGGCCGCCCACGAGAAGGTAGGAAAATCCACTTGTCTTTCAGAAACTCAAAGAGACGAACAAGCAGAAATAAGGAGAAAGCAGTTCAACAAAAAGATAAGAAAGGTTACAGAATTTAACATTGGACAGGAAGTACTATTACGTACCCACCCAAAATCCTCTAAAATTAAGGCATTAAACAAAAAGTGGCAGTTGTTGTATGATGGCCCTTTCATTATAATAGACAAACCTCACCCAGGATGTTATCTGTTAGGTAACACACGAACGGGCAAGGTGAAAGGGTTATACCCCCACAAGGACATCAAGGAATTTTTTCATTAAAGGTTATATGTTATTTTAGCAAAATTGAAATTGTACAACCTTGGATCACATAGTAAAATTGCTGTCATTAACCTAAGAAACTTGCGAACAACTGGGGGCATATGCCAGCTTAAAAACGCATATTTAACCAAACCTAACGAAACATGTGTTACTGTGAGTCTTAACATTATAAAATAAACCATACGGTACTTTGTAGTCTAACTCAGTTATTTAAGAGAGAGGAACGAAGACAAATTAGCGCGAAGGTCAGAGTTTGTTCGCTTGAGACGAGCCACAAACCACACGTCGAAGTTGCAATCCAACGCTCAGCTCATGAGCACGCGATAGCTGCATGTCAAGACGAGGTCATTGGCCGCGCTGTAGGCAGCGAGCCGGGGAGAAATCTTCCCCCTTCCCTGTCCGATCAGCTGAGTGTATACTAAGCAAGAAGGCGCATGCGCGGTCGAGTCCAGGCGTCACGTGACTATTACACGATGGTGGCTATCAGGAATAATGTTCACCAACAATGCAGAGTTTTCCCCGCACCTACAGTCCAGTCGTGGTACATAAGCGCGCTTGCGCGGAACGTTTAAAAGTTTTGAGACCATGCTTACTATGAGACACAGTGATGAAAGCCATTCAAAAACAAGAAAGAAAATGGTACACAAGTCTTGTAAATAGTAGTTTAGAAAATTTAATTATAAGCTGGTACTACGTAATAAAAGTGAACATGCAAGTACATACTGGTCATCGACGGTATTGTAATATTATATTATACTGAGTAAAAATCTTAGCTTGTACGGAAGGAGAAACAAAAATAAATAAATAAATACATAATGCAGATATATAACCGGAAGAAAGGCTATGTACACGAGAACAACACACAATTACATATAGGGAAAAAGCAGCAAGGAGGAAAGGAAAGAGGTAACGCATGCATTTACATTACACAGTAGCTAGCGATTTTCAGAATGAACAACAAGGTAAACGCGGGAATTTTTGTGACTAAGGAAGAGAATGACACATGCTTTAAAATAGGAAAATAATAAACAGATCTATGCAACGTGAGTAACGAACTGAATCGCCCTCAAAACAAATACCTAGGGTTTATAGAGGGAGAAACACATTAACGTTAGGAAACACCTGAAGCACTCAGCAAACAACTTTGTAGAATATATAAGCTATACACAAGGGTACATGTACGAAAGCTAAAGTGTAAAGGAGGAAAATAGGGAATGTTGCGCATTAATGGACTGTAAGGCAGTTATGTATGTAAGAAGAAATATTTAGTTGTAAGTATTATTAGTATAAGGGACGATGCTCAGCACACCCTGAATTATTTTGGAATATTGAAGGAATGGTGCAGGGTACCGAAAAAGGGCCCCACCAGCAAAGTGTATATTATAGTGGTAGATATTTTTTGTGTATAAACGTATGTATGAATGTGTGAAAGGCGAAAGAAGCTCTGTACATGTACGGAACTTAAACAACGTAGAAGTGTATAAGGAAAATTAAACTGTAAGACAACCTCGTATAAACAGGTATACCTAACGTCAAAAAAATGGCTCTGAGCACTATGGGACTCAACTGCTGAGGTCATTAGTCCCCTAGAACTTAGAACTAGTTAAACCTAACTAACCTAAGGACATCACAAACATCCATGCCCGAGGCAGGATTCGAACCTGCGACCGTAGCGGTCTTGCGGTTCCAGACTGCAGCGCCTTTAACCGCACGGCCACTTCGGCCGGCCCTAACGTCAAGAAACAACTTAATTAAAACCGTAAGACTCTACGAGTTTACGAGAAAATACGAAAAACCTGATACAAAGTGCAACATTAGCGATGCTTCACTCATGTATGCAAAAGGAAGGTATGAATTACTTTACCCACTTGAAACATGAAAGGAAAAATCATGTCAAAATTATATCTTTCACACATATAACAATTTACAGTCACAAGGAATGAAAATGATATCACCGCTATATGAGAAACAGGTAAGTAGTGTGATCGACGACCTGTAAGCAAAGGAATCGTCTATAAAATAAACTATGAAAAAAAAAAGTCATACAGAATTTCATGCTGCACTGAAGCTATGAAAGTGTGATTATAAGTGTACATAGATTTTCATGACAACCGATGCATTAAAATGTCTATTTTTTCTCCCATGATAACACAAGACGCCTATAAGCGCACTTTAATTGAAAATGATACACGCACACAAGGGCGTGCCGCTATTATGCAACACTGTACATATTAATAGTAGCTACACCCTGAACTTCAAGATTGTATGTTTATATGTCTATGTTAATGTAGGAAATTTTATTAGAGGTAATGATTTACAAGCACACCAGAACCTGCTTAAGCACAAAACACTGTACATATTAGGGTTATGCTGCATATAAATGATTATTTCGTGCATTTTCAGATTTTATACGCAAAAAACCGTAGCTTACACGTAGTCGTTGCCACTACCCTAAGTAGAAGGTAGAAAATTCCCTTTCCAAGCTTCAGTGGAGCGGCTACAGGTGTATTCTCTGCATGCTGATGCATGTCGTTGCGTATGAAGAATACGTAACGGAGGTAAACCTTAACTTATACTCGAGTTCAAGAAGGAAAACAAAGGACTTGTTCCTTCTAACAGATTAATGGAAAAAGGCGAGTGTGTGTGTGTCAGTAAAATCCAAGACGAAGAAGCCACTATGAGTGGTCAAAAATTTTTTCAATTTTAGTCGATAGTTTTTTCCTGCAGTTAATGTAAACAATGTATTGTATGTATTATATGTTATTCCATTGTATGTGATGTATTTTGTATTTCATGCCAAGTCCCGTGACTTACAAATTATGTACATTGACCAGAAGTATTGAGGGGAATGAATCTCAGTACAATAGGTAAAAGGGGTTAATGCGAAGAAAAAAAAGTGTAGTGAAAAGGAAGTTTCGATCGCAATACTCGCGGTTAAAGTGGTGTGTGTAGAAATTAAAATTGTGCAAAGTAGTGCTACGTTGCAAGTGTCAGCGAGCCTAAACAAGTGACATCGAAAATTGAAGCTTGTATCGTCAAACGACCCATGGCGTCACAATAGGAAAGGACAATGCCAAACAAGTTTGACATGGTACGCTTCTTACCTGGAGTTGCATCGACGGGATCGTCCTCGCACATAGTGTGGTGTGTTCTGCGGGGCACATATTCCAGTGTACCTCGTCGTATCCAGTCTAAGTACTGGAAGGAACTACAAAAAGCACACGCATAGTGAGGTTCGGAAGTCTCGACGGTGCCCGCACGTCGGTGTATATTCAGTGCACTGGCGCGCGTATTCAACCAACGTCGCCCGCTAACGGACAACCAAACAATCAGGCGCGCGTATCACCCGCCCATATTCAACACGGGCTAGCGAACAAAGCTCGTCGCCCCAGAATAAATACAGAAAGCAATACAAGGACTTAATTTTCACCTCTGATGAGGAAGGAAACATTTGTATGTAACGTTGTATTCATTGTATATTTTATTGTACAAACTTTACTACATGATGTCATTTTCTCAGTATTAACCAGAACTTTGTATATTAGGATTAAGGTTTGTAAATATTAGCATAAGTATACCAAAAAACTGACACACACTCAGAAATACCAAAGAATTCACAGTGCCATGAAAATGAGACAATAAAAATGAAGTTTGTAAATAAAAGACCCCCAAACCTATCAATTGCAAGGTCGACTACTGTATCCTGTCAATCAAATAAAATTTTCTAGTGACAGTATACAGTAGGGGGGCAGTTGTAATGACACATTCCTATGCAGAGACATACAATATCTTAAAAGCTGCGCCAAAGATAAATTGAGAGGCATGTATATTATAATCTTTGTAAAGTTCACATTGGATTCTCTTTTGTTTGATACTCCAAGAAGCTAAGGGACACTTTCGATTGTTGCCTTGTGGAGGATGGACGTGATTTTTGGACTGTGCGGAAAGGCAGCCATATGGTTGGTAATTATGGTTTGTGCGACGAGCACAGCAAGTCTTATTGTGTTGTGAATAAAAAATAGTGAAAAGTATCGAAGTGTTACGAAAATTATTTAAAGCAACGTAGCATTGTATTCCTTGGTTTCCACCGTCTTCGTGAAGTGAACCGATGCCGACTCATGATGGTACACACGGTCAACAAAGAGAAGAACATCGATGGCGACTAATGAATTAATATTGTGGCAGAAGGACTAATCCTACGTCTAAGGTGAGAACTCTGATTAAATCAACAATGACGTGGAATTTAAAATATAAAATGTTTTTTATTTATTTCGCCACTATATATATATCACCGGTTGCCGTATGACTATTAAAAGATTATAATTAATGTTAGTCTGGTTGGGAATTTGGTAAGCTAGGCTGGATACCTGGTGAAACAGTTGCGCAGTAATGCAAGGTTAACTTCCTCAGATAGCTCACAGCTTTTAACCCGCTTTTATTGAACATCAGCACCGCCAACACCGCAAATTAAAGCAACAACGTTACACTACTTAAACCTAACTAACCTAAGGACAGCACACACATCCATGCCCGAGGCAGGATTCGAACCTGCGACCGTATGAGCAGCGCGGTTCCGGACTGAAGCACCTAGAACCGCTCGGTCACAACGGCCGGCTTAACATCTTCCACGAGTATTTCTTTGGGTTACATTCTAAAAGTAGTATTTCCTTAACAAATAAACAATTGGATATATGTTACATGATATGTTTTATTCGAATTAGTCTGTACTACAATCTCCTAACGTATGTACTATGGGATCTGAAACCATTTGTTTGATCGTCAGAAATTTGTTAAGAAATTCCAAGAAACGTACAGACGGCAAACTTCTCTTGCAAATGTTGGTAGCTGACTATAAACCGAAAGAAATGTAATATTAATCGTATAAAGACAGGATTGACTACGCTGTTGGTGATGAGCACCGGCAGCGGTCCTAACGTCTGTCCGGAAGGACTCAAGGTGGGACGTTCACTTAAAAGCATCTATGAGAATTGAAATGCCAGACCGAGATTTAGTGGAAGAAATTTGGGGAAGCGCAACCTTTCCATCAACCCTTGAGCACTCTTCGTCGAACTGGGATCCTTACGAAGTTGAATTAACGGAGGATCCGCAGAAGAGTTGCACAGTTTGTCAGCAGTTAGTTTAGTCAGCGTGCAAGTATCGGAGAAATGCTCGGCAACTATGGTGGGAGACGTTACGTGCAAGATAGTGCACAACACAGAAAGATATTCGTACAAAATGCTGAGGCCCCACAACAAGCCAAGAAACGTGCTTCTTCCTTGAAAAACATGTCGCGTAATGGTCATGACGCAAGCAGGAAGGAGTAGAGTTTAACGTTACGTTGAGATGGACGTCATCAGATACGGTGCACAAGCTCTCGTTGTGGAGGAAACCAGGAAAGAATTCAGCCGCGTCATTTCCAAAGGAACAGCAGTGACATTTACCTTAAGAAAAACTTGAATATGTGTGCACGACGGAAGTTTTAGCCGCTGTACTACAGAATGCTCATCCAGGGTAACGACATTAAGATTGCTGGCAGGCTTCGCGTGCAGCAAGCACTCTTTACTCCTTGCGTTCTCGTTGACTGTCGCACGCACGAGAGCTGTTCATCAAAAAGTAAAGAGTTTCGTTCACCGTATGATAGGCACAAGGCAACAAAACAATGTTGTCTGCGATCAACGTTCCACAAGTGCTGGTAATATGAGAATGAAACACGGTGTGCGGCTCAGTCAAACGGTAAAGTCACAATGAAATATGGCAGGTGAATATTCCCATACTCAGCATGAAGTCCAGTCTTGTAAGCTTTATACCGCTGCGAATTTTTCCTCCAGTGGGTACATTTTCTACGCAATCTTACGACAAGGTATTTTGCATGTCCTTTATCTACTGCATATTTTGTATTTCAAAAAATACATGTCACTATCGGCAGGTACATCGGGAAGACGGTGCTAAACATAAATCTACCAATAACATTTCTTTGTAAAGTGAAGTATTGCGAGCCCCTCTGAACATTTTTCTGACACGAAACAATTTCAGTTAATCTATTATACGCTTTATAGATTTTCTGGAGCAATTTGTCGTATGTATCTATTTCGCAGTTATTGGAAATGTATGTGAACTGCATTTTCTCGATGATTTTGAAAGCACATTAGCAATAAAATAAATCATCCTCCTAAGCCAATCTAAAACTTAACAGAATATTCTTTCACAACTGGCCTAAATACATAACATACGTAAATAAGAAAGTGAAAGACCGATTCGAACAATATAGTGCTCTGCATTATAGATAAGGCAAATTAAACGCAAGTATTCAATTTACGCCTTGAGTTTCTCATTCAGTACGGAAAAGCAACTAAACTTTTCGATTGTCAACAAAATCATTTGCTTGAAACAATCATTTGTGTGTGTTGTTGTTGTTGTGGTCTTCAGTCCTGAGACTGGTTTGAGGCAGCTCTCCATGCTACTCTATCCCGTGCAAGCTTCTTCATCTCCCAGTACCTACTGCAGCCTACATCCTTCTGAATCTGCTTAGTGTATTCATCTCTCGACTCCCTCTACGATTTTTACCCTCCACGCTGCCCTCCAGTACTAAATTGGTGATCCCTTGATGCCTCAGAATATGTCCTACCAACCGATCCCTTCTTATAGTCAAGTTGTGCCACAAACTCCTCTTCTACCCAATTCTGTTCAATACCTCCTCATTAGATATGTGATCTACCCATCTAATCTTCAGCATTCTTCTGTAGCACCGCATTTCGAAAGCTTCTATTCTCTTCTTGTCCATGTTTCACTTCCATACATGGCCACACTCCATACAAATACTTTCAGAAACGACTTCCTGCCAAATCTATACTCGATGTCAACAAATTTCTCTTCTTCAAAAACGCTTTCCTTGCCATTGCCAAGCTGCATTTTATACGCTCTCTACTTCGACCATCATCAGTTATTTTGTTCCCCAAATGGAAAAACTCCTTTACTACTTTACGCGTCTGTTTTCCTAATCTAATATCCTCAGCATCACCCGATTTAGTTCGACTACATTCCAGTATCCTCGTTTTTCTTTTGTTGATGTTCATCTTATATACTCCTTTCAAGACACTGTCCACTCCGTTCAGCTGCTCTTCCTGGTCCTTTGCTGTCTCTGACAGAATTACAATATCATCGGCGAACCTCAAAGTTTTTATTTCTTCTCCATGGATTTTAATTCCTACTACGAGATTTTCTTTTGTTTCCTTTACTGCTTGCTCAATATACAGATTGAGATTTGTGTGTATGATGGAATAAAAATAATGCCCGGGATCTATGGAACTAAGTCTGACGAGACAAGTCACTCCGCGAGAAAAAAGACGCTTTCCAATCTTGGAAGAGCTGTTTGCGGCGTCGAATATCACCAACATCCGTCAAAGCGCTGGGACTGCGGACAGTGCAAACAGACCAGCAAAGTGATTCGCTGATCCAGGTATAGGCCAGCAGCTGCTAGGCTGCGCTGCGACAACTCGGCCGTCCG
The DNA here is from genome assembly GCF_023864345.2 of Schistocerca serialis cubense. Taxonomy (NCBI): domain Eukaryota; kingdom Metazoa; phylum Arthropoda; class Insecta; order Orthoptera; family Acrididae; genus Schistocerca; species Schistocerca serialis. Next base: position 720,513,621 of record NC_064642.1, read on the forward strand.
TTGCAGACCTTTTTCTCTTTGTCCCCTTCTCTATTGATATTTTTATTGCCTGGTGTTTACATCCGCTTCTTCCTCTTTCGCTCTGTACATCGCGGCTCTCTTCATTTTCAGCGTTTTCTCAATTTTCACTTACGCGAATCGTTCGATGAGAGATGCTGGGCACAGATTGTATTATGTAGTCACTTCAGGGAGAGCATAGTGGCAGCTGATGTTCACCACCTAAACCCCTGCGGAAAACTGAACAACTATCCCATTACTTCGCCTGCTACAGGTTTTGATGTTGATGATAATGATGCTGGAGACACAGACGGGTACCACACGATCATGAGAACCTGAGCAACTAATTAAATTTCGTGATCAGAGTCTCCAGTAGTTACACTTGGCATTTTTCAAAGTTTCTGCCAATATGATGAAAGTATTTAGAAACATAGGCCACAAATAACACAAATAGTTCTTCCCGCTAAGTAGAAATCCGTGTGTTAGAAGATGAAACTCTTCACAGAGACTTTCTTTTTCCCTTTATTTTACGGCCGTCTTACTCAACAGCGAGATAACGAAAGACTGAAATGGAGATACTATTTCACTTAGCCAAAGGGTAGTCCATGGAAGCATCCTTGGCTGTTATGTCCGTTTGCACGTCCCCTTGGCGTCAACATTGTCCAAGCAACAAGGAGAATTTAGGATATGAATTGTTTTACAATGGGAAAATAGAGAGTACATAGTCAATATGCTGTTAGTTCAAATCTTAAAAACTATGTTTTTGCTATTGATTAGCAGCTGTCAGGACTAGGAAATTCACACAAACGCCAGTTTCATGTTGTATAATGACTTATCTTTTTAGGTAAATGTAACACTGAATTATTCTTTGGTACTATTAAATAAGAGGTGTTGCTGTTTTGGTCCTTAGCGTGAGGACTGGTTTGATGCAGCTAATTATCTCTGCACAGTCACTGAAAGCTTCAGCAACTTGAACCTGGACAGCTTTCGTCTTCTGCCCCCGAAGTTATCCTCATTACCAAATTAATGATTCCCTGATGCCAGATATCCGACTCACGTACCTAACTTCAGCGTTACTCTGTAACACCACATCTCAAAACCCTTCATTCTCTTTGTCACTGTTTAATTAATTTGACCGTGATTACCCTACAAATCATTAATTCCGAAGTATTTTGACCAGAACCATACGGGGATGTATACAACTAACCACCTGAATTGTAACTGATCATATTGTCTTAATGAAGACTCAGCTAAAGGAATCTAAGTTCAGCATGAAGTATGACCGATTATTATTCGCCTTGCAGTGAGATACTGATTAAATAATAAAATAATACTGATGCCAGCCATAAAGCGAGCTATTTGTTTTTGAACCAATTATTAATTATGATTAGACTTATGTACAGTTATCTGTTATGATATGTTCCGAAACGCCGAGACATTATTTTATTTCTTATTATATGTTCCAAATCGCAACGCCTGAAAAGGTATTTGCCGGGGCTCATACCTCGGGTTATGTTGGTGGTAGAAAGTTAGAGTCAAATGTTTTGGACAGCCCTTGGGCTAGGTGCCATATGTATATCCAACTGAAGCATCGTCTTCCATTATCTGTCCTATAGTTCAGGGTCAATTTTTGAATGTTACACACTTTCTCCAGCTTAAGCAAATGGAGCAAATCGCTTGGTTCTGTTTTCATTAGATGTGGTCTACACTTTGCCTTAATGGGCTTATTACATCACAATTTAGTTCATGTGCGCTTCCTGAGAAAACATGAAACAAGCGTTTCTCACAATTTTCCGCAGTCAGGAGCGGGTATCTAAATAGCTAACCGTAGAAAACTGCTCAAATTTCAACAGTATAGTTTCTAGGCATATTTCCGTTTTCAAAAACCCTTAACGGTCACCGAGATGCACCATAAAACGTAGTTTTTGGATACCAAAACCGAGCTGCGGATTCCAAGACAGCTATGCATAACAAATCGCTGAAATTTGTATGATACATTTCTAGCATCCCGATCTCGAATAAACTTCAAAATATTCTTGATGTGTTTATCCGTTTCCGAGATACAGAGGTTCAGATTTACCGTATTTGTAGACTTAAACTACGCGCATAAAATCCGGCTTGAGGCAAAAGCGTAGTTTATAAAGTGACGTAGGACAGAGCAATATGCTGCAAAGAATATTCTTTATCATCGGAAGGCTTCTGGGAACCCCGTGTTGTGGTACTGAAGCACATGCAAAATTTTTGTGCGCGTAAAATGCGGTCTGAGGTGCTAAATTTGTTTTGCGGTATTTCATTTCCACATAAGCAAACTATCAAAATTTTACTGACCCACAAAGTTCTTTTCATATGAGTGATGTGCCCTGGTTTATCAGCGGAAAGAACAAAAAAAAGGCAAATTGTTTAAAAAAAAGCTGTAGCTGAAAATTAGGGTACAAGCTGCCTCACTCCACCTTCCACAGCACCATTAAAAACTTTCCCAAAAATTTTTGCATGCGAATATATTCCCTGTTTTTTTTTTTTTTTTTTGCTGAGAAAGGAGCCTGTGGTAGTGAGAAAGAGACTGAAAAGTAATAAATACTGGAAGATAGTGAGTGTGATATAGGAATAGCGACAGAGACAAGACCGGTGTGAGAGAAAAAGAAGGACACAGTGGCAGTGGAACATAATTGACCGTGACAGAACAGTGCTAGGAAAAGAGTGAAGGATAAAGTGCCGGGGGGGGGGGGGGGGTAGGGGGAAGGGAATAAAGAGAAGAAGGAAGTAGAAGTGGGTGACAGCCAGAAATAATGCGAGTCTAATACAATGACAACTAGAAGAGACAGGTAGTGGCAGTGAAAAGAGACAACAGCAATAGAAACGAATGAATGAGATGGTAGCAGTCAGAGAGAGGGAGAGACAGTAGTAGTAGGACAGAACGAAAAGAGTCTATAGCTATGAGACAAGAGACAATGACAGTTAGGGACAAACAAAGGGGTAAATGACAATGAGTCGGGGCAGAATAAATGAGTGAGAATGGGACAGGGGAATGTGAGCGAGTTAAAGTTAGGGGAGCTAGTGGGAGTGAGAGGAGAGTTGCATGTTACATAGAGCGCAAATATGTTCGCATGCCAAAAATTTTTGCCAAATTTCGAAAGGTACTAATGAAGGTAGAATGAGACAGGTGCTACCTCACTTTTAAATAAAAAAATCGCTCTGAGCACTATGGGACTTAACATCTGAGGTCTTCAGTCCCTTAGAACTTACAACTACTTAAACCTAACTAACCTAAGGACATCACACACATCCATGCTCGAGGCAGGATTCGAACCTGCGACCGAAGCGGTCGCGCGGTTCCGGACTGAAGAGCCTAGAACCGCTGGGCCACACCATCGGCTTTTAAATCAAACTCTTTTAGAAGGATAGGAGCATACTTACCTTTTTTGTGCTCCAATAGGAGCATTTCCCCGCTGATCAGGTACATCGTTTCTGATAACATTAGTAACTACTGCCAAGGAACCAAATTTTTAACGTTTGGGAGCAGAAAATTTGGTTAAGTCAAAATATAGAGTTATTGAATACAGTGATTAATAGAATAATAAACGCAAGACTAGCTGTTGTACGCAACCATTACTGGAACAGCGCTATGTAACCTCATTGTAACTCTTTTTATATCCCAATATAGTATTAGTTGTTGTTGTTGCTGTTGCTGTGGTCTTCAGTCCAGAGACTGGTTTGATGCAGCTCTCCATGCTACCCTATCCTGTGCAAGCTTCTTCATCTCCCAGTACCTACTGCAACCTACATGCTTCCGAATCTGCTTAGTGTATTCATCTCTTGGTCTCCCTCTACGATTTTTACTCTCCACGCTGCCCTCCACTGCTAAACTGGTGATCCCTTGATGCCTCAGAACATGTCCTACCAACCGATCCCTTCTTCTAGTCAAGTTGTGTCACAAACGTCTCTTCTCCCCAATCCTATTCAATACTTCCTCATTAGTTATGTGATCTACCCATCTAATCTTCAGCATTCTTCTGTAGCACCACATTTCGATAGCTTCTATTTTCTTCTTGTCCAAACTATTTACCGTCCACGTTTCACTTCCATACATGGCCATACTCCATACAAATACTTTCAGAAATGACTTCCTGCCGGATCTATACTCGATGTTAACAAATTTCTCTTCTTCAAAAACGCTTTCCTTGCCATTGCCAGCCTACATTTTATATGCTCTCTACTTCGACCATCATCAGTTATTTTGTTCCCCAAATAGAAAAACTCATTTACTGCTTTACGCGTCTGTTTTCCTAATCTAATACCCTCAGCATCATTCAACTTAATTCGACTACATTCCATTATCCTCGTTTTTCTTTTGTTGATGTTCATCTTATATACTCCTTTCAAGACACTGTCCATTCCGTTCAGCTGCTCTTCCAGGTCCTTTGCTGTCTCTGACAGGATTACAATATCATCGGCGAACCTCAAAGTTTTTTATTTCTTCTCCATGGATTTTCATTCCTACTCCGAGATTTTCTTTTGTTTCCTTTACGGCTTGCTCAATATACAGATTGAATAACGTCGGGGATAGGCTACAACAATGTCTGACACCCTTCCCAACCACTGCTTCCCTTTCATGCCCCTCACTCTTATAACTGCCATCTGGTTTCTGTACAAATTGTAGCCTTTAGCTCCCTGTACATCTTGCTCACCAGATGGTAGAGTTTTGTCAGGGCTGGCTCTCCCAAGGCTATCAGTAGTTCTAATGGAATGCTGTCTACTCCCGGGGCCTTGTTTCGACTTAAGTCCTTCAGTGCTCTGTCAAACTCTTCACGTAGTATCGTATTTCCCATTTCATCTTCATCTAAATCCTCTTCCGTTTCCATAATACTGTCCTCAAGAACATCGCTCTTGTGTAGACCCTCTATATACTCCTTCCACCTTTCTGCTTTCCCTTCTTTGCTTAGAACTGGGTTTCCATCTGAGCTCTTGATATTCATGCAAGTGGTTATCTTTTCTCCAAAGGTCTCTTTAATTTACCTGTAGGCAGTATCTATCTTACCCCTAGTGAGATATGCCTCTACATCCTTACATTTGTCCTCTAGCCAAGGCTGCTTAGCCATTTTGCACTTCCTGTTGATCTCATTTTTGAGTCGTTTGTTTTCCTTTTTGTCTGCTTCTGCATTTTTATGCATTTTTATATTTTCTCCTTTCAATAGTATTAGTATCAGACCTTAATCGAATCACTAATGTCTTTATACGAGCAATAAAACGCTATTGCAACGCTGGAGTACGACATACCCAGTTTGTCGATTGCCGTCGTCGAGTTAACGTCGACTCCAGGTCGTCCGCGGTAAGAAGCGTTATTTATGGTTACGCGCTGCGATCCATATAGTGGGACTGTATCTTTCTCTGCAGTGCACGTCCGATAAGAGACACGGAAGTATATATATATACTTCCGTGTCTCTTATCGGACGTGCACTGCAGAAGAGAAGAATGTAAGAAGGTATCAAAGTTATTTACAAGGGCCAACGACTGCAAGAAAGTCTAGCGTCAACAACAGAATAAAGAAGACGAGCGAGTGAGTAAGATTTCCCTGTGACAAGGCAAGGGGCAACCACATCTGAAAACGCAGCTATCTCTAACCCCGCGGTAGTTCAGTGGCTCAAGCGGAGCATCTTCACACCTCTGCGTCTCTCCCGGCTGATGGCACAAAACTGCGATCGGAGGCTGGCCAATCGTGCGTCGCAGGGTCTCCTCCTCGCCAGCGATTCCTCTTCCAGCGTCTTCAGGTACAACGTATAGTAAGCCTTATTCGACAGCAAAATCTACCAATACCTACAGGTCCTGGGAACGCTAAGGTAGCATTACGGCACGATGGAGAAATAAAGCACAAGTTCTACTGTATAAACTACTCCATGACGACATCATCGACACAGACGCGCCACACTCAGAGATGAATTACACAATCCATGTAGCTGCCACAGTTACCTATCCTTTTGCGCAATAAGTTGCACTAGCAACCCCAGAACTTAAGAACAGAAAAACGCCTGACCAACATGATTTCCATTCAAAGGCAATCAAAAGGCTAATATTACAGACCACCACCTTCCTAACAAGAAAGCGTTATGACCAGGTCGTGAAACTGCAGTTTGTGAAACCTCAAAAGCGGTTATAATCATAAAATTAGCATACAGAGATCCTTCAGATCCTAAACAAGTCGACCAATATTTCCGATAAATATGTTAGCAAAGGTTCATGAGATGCTACCGTGTAAAACGCCTACAGGTTCACAGACCTCCCCGGAGGCTGAGTTGGCACCATTTCGGTTTCATATGTAGACAATCTATAAATGACATCATCAACCATGCACTGCAAATTGTCTGCAGCGCAATTAACAAATATAACATGGCCATAGTAATAGACATTGCACGGGTGTTTGACAGTCTTTGGTGGCCTGCAATGTTTGCACTCGTCAAGACAACTGTAGGTGCCACCGTCTCTGTACGAAGGTCTCTTAGACTTCTGCGAAAGCAGAGCAGTTGAACTGCAGATGGGCAATCGCAAAGTATTCAGACAGTTTAAGAGAATCGATCTGTGATCCCACCTCATGGGACAAAACTACTGAACCCCTCATGTACATCATTGATATGGAGAATACCATTGTGTTGTCACGTACTCAGATATGCTAGACGTAATCTCTGCAGACAACAGAGACCAGCTACAAGAGAAATCCAGTTGAACATTATATGCCATCACACGATGGCTATAGCAATAATGAACTCAAGATAGCAGAAAGTAAATCAACCTTCATATTACTGAAGATGGCACTGGAAAGGGACCCCTCAGTAAAGATTGGCGACACAACCATCATATTACCAATTCTGACTTGCTATCTTGGAGTACAATTGGAAGAAAAACTAAATGTCCATGAGTACATAAAGTTAACAACATACAAAACAGAAGAAATACTACTCGAAATGGCGAGGCTAAATTCAAGTAAGTTATACGAACGTACCACTGCGTCCTCTTCGAATCAGTACTAAGCTTTGAAGCCAGTACGTTGGTACGTAGACTGACTCTAGTTACTGACAAGGCGTCGGTCAGACGAAGACAGAGGACTGTTGTGCTCCGACTACCAGCAGCGTTCGGAACACCTCAGTGACAGCACTGAGCGTGGTACCCTGAATACACCCGATCAGTATCACTGTCAGATATCGGGCTGCCATGTACCAGTGACGGACAGGAAGGCTAGACCATGTAAACACAATTACCGGTGTACCGATACAAACCAAATGCCAACAAGCTCTGGCGGATGTGATGTGGGACGTAAGGGAGTGGCTAAGAACGAAGCATATCGATTCCATCAGTGTTGTGGTGTGTTTCTCTATTGGACACGGATCATATCTCACGAACTTAAACTTTGCGGGTCTGAAAAACCATCCTGCACACACAAGGAGAGGGTTTCCCAGAACACACAGCCTTTTTCTGTGGAAAAAAATGAAACATCAGAGACACATTGCACCAAGACTGAAGTGCATAGAAACGAAGAGCATTACACCCAACTCAAACCTTTAACAGACATCTCCAAAGATTCATATGAAAACTATACCCTAACACGAACCCAGAGACGACAGGCCTATATGCGACCTCACGATGGATTGTATAGGGAAGATGCAGAAGAAGGAGAAGAACGAGAGAGCGACTACTGACACAGAAGAAAACAACTTAGGACGATTGAGACCGCAATACCAAACCCCAAGATAGGGTAGGCGTATTGCCGCTGTACAGCACTCTAAACCTGCATATCAGTCAAAGACAGCGCATACGTATTGTCACAAAAATGCACTATAAACATGTCGATTAGAATAGTCCTTGTTTCTAGAATTTCTCATTTCTTCGCGCCCACCTTTCTTTTAAAAAAAAGAAGAACATTAAGACATATTTTGTTGAAACTGAAGACGAGGAACGCATGTCACGGTGGCCTAGATGTTGTCACGTCGTTACATCTCACTGCGTATGTGTGTGTCCAACTTGATTTGAACGTCGGTTTCCATTCGATGACGTTTTGAATGTTTATTTACATTATGGCGAGTAGTATAAGAAGTATTAACGCAGTTATTTATTTCGTTAGTGGACTTAAGCAGCAGATCAGTGGGCATAAACTACCATCTAAAAGGCAGAGTTATCTATCTTGTTTTATAACACAGGCGAAGTGAAGTCGTTTGTCAGTCAAACTGCTAATTTAGTCTCGCGTGACTGTGCAATATTTTGGGAAAAGGCTAAGATTCCTGCAGGACCTACACATTGTACGAGTACATAGACTCGCATTCGGAGTAGTGAAATCTGCAAAAAAAAGTGCTCATACAAACACTCACAAAGAGCGTGAGCTTAAGTGTATCACAAATTTAAATAATCTCTCCATGTTTCCCTGTTAATGCTTTGAACATGATAGAAGAGGATAAACTCCTTTTCTTACACCAAAGAGAGCCCGGCTGTAGAGATTATCTTGGAGGAGTTGACTGGAAGTTGGAGGCAAAAGACGAAAGGGCGAGTATTAGAGTTGCGAAAGAAAAATCAAGGAAGATGGAGGGTGATAACAGCTCACAGTTTTTGGAAGCTGCTGCTGACTCGTCTGAAGAAACAGTTGAAGTGAGTGACTGTGGTAGTGGGGCCATTTTTACAGAACCCTCCACGAGTTCAGCTTCAGTTTATCGTAGTGGTGGAACCTTAGATGAAAAGAAGGCAAATCCAGGAAAAGAAAGCAAACGTGGGAGATGGTCTTTTATGACATTAAAACTGGTCGCCGTTTTAGTCAGATCTCAGGTAACTCAGAGGGATGCTGTGTTCGTTCTCAAGATCACCTGAGGCATGCGACGTAATGTTGATGAAGTAGCACTTAATCATAATTCGATTCAGGTTTGAGAACAGACAGAAAAAATAAAATATGTTTTATAGAGAAGAATCGAACTTGTGTGACTACTCGGTGAGACGGTAAGATAGTACCAGCGTTAAATGTTAGAGATTCAAGAACTGAAGGACTATGAATCATCAAAACATGGAGCTTAGGAACAATTAATTGGTGCCTGGTTTCTAGGGGGAAAGAACAGTCAGGGGCAGTTACGAATGTCATAAACATTTTGGGACTGGACGAGAAAGTTCAAGTTCTTCGTTGTGAAACCACTACATCCAAAACAGGGAGTTTCCGTGGAGCTGTTACTTTGCTGGAACAGTTAGCAGGAAGAGAAGTGCTTTTTTTTCTGTCATCACATGTACAAGCGAGGGCGCCGACTTATAGAAAATATTGGGGGGGGGGGGGGGGGGGGGGCATACTGGGAGTCTTGCCCGGGAAATTTTAGATGAAAAATAGTGAGTTTTAATGTTTCTTTAAGCATTTTAGAGTCATATGATCAACATTAGAACACCGATAATTGGACTCTCGATAACTCGACAAGCCTAGCTTTGAAAAAGGAAACAATACATAAACACGCACGGTATTTTCGTAAAAGCTAATTTAATTTACAGCAATAACCATGCTTATAGAGTATTACAGAGCAGTGAATATATAGCTCTGAAAAGACTGAAATTATGTTTAAATAAATCCTAAACTATCTTTAAAAGAATAAAACATAAAATATTGCTGTCGCACAGTAGTAGCACTTTGATTAATAAGTGAAATAGCTAATTTGAGCTTACTTTGAATAAGGCTCAGAGTTCATTAAATAAAAACAATATCTCAAATTTAATGCTATAATATAGTGAATAAAGTTAATACAGTATGCCTAATACTTTCAGTCAAAGCCATTATTAGGACTAGAGTGTCTTTAGAAAGGTGCAAATGTCGACCGTCTGACTGGATTACTGAATATGAAGTCGTTGATGACTGGTCGGATGCCCAGTTCATCCAAAACATCTCGGTGGGCGTAAAGAACAGCCAAGTTGTTCAATCGCTTCTGTCCCATTGTTTATAGGAGATATGACTTCAGACGTCTAAGGGCGCTAAATGGCCGTTCTGCTGTTGCTGTCGTGATTGGAACTACTTGGAGAAGCTTAATGCACTTCACTACTTCACATAGCATTTCTCTAACTGCAGGCTCTTGTGTAATGTAATTTCTTACATTACGCTTGCTTTTTAACACCAGTTGTTTTTTATTAGCGATATCGGCTAACACATTCAAGAGTAAGTGCAGTCTCTCAATGTCTAGGTCATTTTTGAAAAACTCAGTTGAGTTTTCCAAATTTGTTTCACCTCTGTTTACTAAAAGCAAGTACTATTGTTCAACTGGAATGACCTGTGCGAGTCCAGTTGAAGCAAACCGCTCAGCAATGCTAGATTGTACTGTTTCACAAACTTCAATGTAAATAGCTATGGGTAGTATTCCTTTGGTTTTGAAAGTGTGCGGTGAGCTGGCCTCGTTGTTTTCGTACTTCTTTGGTATAATTCGAGTCCGAGGAAGCGAAGGATCCTCAACTTGTGAAGGTTTTTCTTTTAATCACAATTCCCAAAAGTGTTCAAAACTATTGCGCCTTCCATTCATATACAAATCAAGCCCTTATATATTTTTTCCAGATCAGCAACACATAGATGATGGCAGTGAATTTTTTTCATTGAAATCCTCTACTGGATGCATTGCATGGCAATAAAGACGTAAAAAGAAATAAGTCTTGAGTTGTAACATTGGCTAAAGGTAGCCTGCACATTTGTAACCTGCCTCTGTTTTGTCCTCTGCAGAAAATGTTTTAAAAACCTCTAAAAGTTCTTCAAAGTTTTTCAATATCCTCAAGACACTAGAGGCTGGCATACTCCTTCGAATCGGGCAAAGGGGTCATAGACCAGCTTGGTCGTTGGCGCTCTCACAATGTTTGCTTCTGGGAAGTCCCATCCTTTTGTTGGATTCCCTTACGGTGTTTATTAAGTCCTTGACAAAAGCCATAATATCCCCCATAGACGTATTATGGTGGAGACTGTCTACAACTGCCAAGTCTAAACAGTGGGCAGTGCAGTGCACATAACGTACTTTTGGTTGTATATCCAAAATTAACTTTTTTTTTAGTCCTTTGAACTTACCTCTCACATTCGAGGCACCTCATAGCACTGTCCTCTTAAGTTATCCATTAACAAATCAAGACGAGCAAAAACGTCTTTCAAAATACTAAACGGAGTTAGTGATTGAGTGTTGGGGGTCTCGTATAAGCCAATAAAGTGTTCGTTAATGATTAAGGAATCATCGACAGTACGAATACAAAATGACACTTGTTCGTGAATCGAAGAATCACTTGTTTCGTCAACCATAACAGAAAAATCTTCAGTCTTCTTGATTGAAGCCAGTACCTTTCTCAACACAGACTTTCCTAGTGGATCAATGATCTCGTTTCGAATATCGTGGGACGTCCACTTATACCCCGAACGCCCTAACCAATCTTTAAACTCAGGTACGTCATTTTTTCGGAGTTCCAACAACTGAAAAAAATTTGAATTTACAACTTCGTGCCCTCTAATTGCTAGTCCTTGTCGGCATAGAAATTGCACGGTAATAAAAATTGTCCCAAGAACTAAACGGCCTTCCTTCGTATCACTTACTGTTCACACTTCGGTTAGTGATAGAATTTGGTTTCAGAACACCTTCTTTATGCGTAAACATATTTTCATGAAGACGGAATTTTTCCAAAGCCTTTTCCTAGTTAGAACCTACGGAAGTAATTGCATCTTCTTTTTTTGAAGAAAATTGTAATAGATTTTAGCATCTGCCTCTTTGCAGGTTTTGCAAAAATCTTTTTCCATTGATGCTTCATATTCTAGCCTTGTATATTTGCGCAACCAAGACTTCCTTACGGGATTGTCGAGGTTTCGGCTGTGAACGGTTCTCACCTGAAGACGAGGAAACAGTTGACGATACAATAATTGTTGGACGTTGACTTGCAGTGTCATCAACTTCCAAGTGCACCTTTTTGGTAACAAATTTATCCATTGCAAACTTAATTCAGAATACACAAAGAGCCTAAAGTAAACGAATAAAATATGGTCATATGCAATAGTCCACTAGACACTAAAGTCGGAACACTAGACATGCCTGCAGCATGCACTGAACGAAACTATCCACACGGAATGACTTTATATAGGCGGGGTGTCGTAATGTCTCGAAGCGTCAAGGCGACGAAGGGTTCCAGGCGCTTCTGCTCCAGTCCTTTTGATGTCGCCGCGGCCGCAGCGCTGGCCCGCCGGCGCCAGACTTCACCCGAAGGCTCGCGCACCGTGACAAATTCTAAGTGTGCCCGCAGCACCCTGACACTATCACGATTCAGACCACTCGTGTTCAGTTAACCTGCTTACTACTGTAATAATTATTTGTTTTAACTCATTACTGAAAGTATTTTAAAAGGTAACTATCGTCAAACAAGGAAAATAAAAAATTCCAACATAATTTTGTGATTTTACAAAGCATAATATAACTAATAATTTTCTTAAGTTATTGGGGGGAGGGGCTCCGCCCCCCCCCCCCCCCCCCGCCAGACAAATTTTTGAGGGGGCTTGGCCCCCCTCAGGCCCCATGGAGTCGGCGCCTGTATGAACCAACTAGTGTTACGGAATGCGTTCGAAAACGAATTTCCTTAAGTGGCAGTGTAACATCTTTCAAAAAGCTTAGGCTAAAGTGGAATGGCGTGGAAAAAGTAAATTGTTAAGATGGACATGAACAGTTACAAGAGCCTTTCAGCAATATCGAAATTGACAAAGCTTCTTCCGAAAGCTACTAAAAGAAGAACACCGTAAAAATGATTACCATGAACTCACTGAGTAGTGCATCATGTTTCCACGGACACATGTGGACTTGAATCTACAAGTACGACTACGTGGAGCATTGCGTCATGCAAAGTGGATGGCCAAAGGAAATAACTCACTGAAGATGTTCCACTTTCGTTGTAAGCTATCCCTCAGTGTTAGTGAATTAGATGGCCAGAGAACATTTGTTCGTTTGTGACAAAAGTGTATGTAAAATAGGAGTTCCTGGGCTCACCAGCAATCATCCAGAAACGACTTGTACTTTTTAAAAGTATTAAGATAAAGTAAACTGAAGGTTTTTTGGGTGTGCTAAGGAAGTTTTGACAACACTTACGGTATTTAAATGAAGAGATTTTTTCGCTATCACTCTTTGACGACAACGTTAACAGTGACACTAAAACATGTATGCTCAGAAATCTGCAGCAGTAGCTTTGGGGAACAATGGAGGTACAACGATATAAAATGGCTCTGAGCACTATGGGACTTCTGAGGTCATCGGTCCCCTAGAACTTAAGAACTACTTAAACCTAACTAACATAAGGACATCACACACATCCATGCCCGAGGCAGTATTCGAACCTGCGACCATACCAGTCGCGCGGTTTCGGACTGAAGCGCCTAGAATAGCTCGACCACAGCGGCCGGCTACAACGATACACTGTTCCACTTGTTGTGGTTACAAAACGTTGGGTAATTTTATTTTAACGCCTTATATAATTTTATAAATTTAAATTTAGCACTTTTGTACAGGCTGTTCAGAATGTATCATAATATTTACTAACGGATTGTGCTTTGAATCTCTTTATTATTCCAGATAAGGAAATTGATGAGATCATTTCAGTCAACACTCGATGAAGAACAAAAAGAGTTCATTTTTTGGATGTATGCAAGATCACCAGAGACAATACTATGACTGTAAAAGAAAAATTACACTGAAAAGAAAATTGTGCAAAAACTAGTACTAATTTATGCTGCATTCACTCATTCCCTGTGTTCTGTTACAAAGAAATACTAAAGTTTCTCTCATTTAACTGTATTTAAGAATATTTTCAAAACATATATAGGATGATTTCAGTTGGTTCTGCCAATAGAAAAACACACATTTTTTTTCAATATTTTATTTAATTGATTTAAGACTATTGCCACCAAAAAATGCCAAAACCAAAACAAAATAGGGTGAGTGTGCTCAAATCACTTGACATTGTTATGTAACCCCTATACAAAGACCACCCTAAGCTAGATACCCCTAGAACAACATTGCTAACATAATTAGGAAACTAATAATAGACTAACTAATTCACATTGCAGCATTAGCTATACAGTCAGTGCACAGAGTCTGCCCTACTATTAACATAATTTTAAGAATTAACGGCTCGAGGTTTCAACCCCCAGCCACAATGGTGGCGGTATTGTCTGTCATCTACAGTACCATATCTTCTGTTTTTTTTTTTCATCTTAAATATCGAGACATTATTTAAACTTATTTTTCCAACTTTTATGTCCAATTAGCCGGTCTTAAAAAATGCCACAGAGAAAGAAGCGGCAGGACTTGGGCAATGGTACGGGCGGAGATGGACGCTGTAGGGAGCCCACATTAGACCTCCCAAATGGACGTAGTGGCTAAGTGACTCAGTCAAGATCTACCTTTAAAAATCCAGTGGTGTTTCATTAAAATAAAGCAGCAATTAAAAGTAAAAAGAAGGAAAATACCTACTGTTTAAGTGATACAGGCATTTATTATGCGCACTCTTAAAGTACTCTGAAAGTGAAAATAACAAAAGTAGAAATGGAAAAGATACGTGCAATTTTTGCCAAAATGCGTTTCCAGTCCTAGTGTTTTCTCAGAACTCTGTTGCATGTGCCTAGACTTCATCTAGGTGCCAAACTACGGAGGAAGTCTTTCGAACATGCATTAGAAGATGACGCATGGTCTTCGTACCAAGTCGTAAGTTGTGCTTACCTCTGGAGTTCCAAAACTCAGACTATAGGAAATGACTTTTGTTGACTACAGTTCTATTAGTTAAAAACCTAGTGCTGTATTTCTGTACTTGTTTTATCACGAATAACGCGTAGTGGTTCAGTAGTACTGACACTTGGAACGAAAACTTTATTTCTACTATTTTGTCGAAATAGAGCGTTTCAGTGTACAAAAAACAAGTTGAATCTTGCAAAGACGAAAACAGCCGTCGTCCACCCTTTATAATGTTATTTACTTCTACAAATAGCTCCCTCGTTGGTTTCGAACCGACTAGTTCATCTGTCGACGCGTTTCGAGAGCTTACAGCCTCACTTTCCACGTGGATCAGTAGATTACATTACAATTTTGTTTTCAGTACGTAGCCAGTTGTTTGCCTGCAATTACACTTAATTACAAAAATACGTATATGGGAGGGTTTTGTATCTTGGTATTCTTTTCAGCCATTCGCCTCTAGCAAGCTCTGCAGTTTCTTTTTAAATTACAAGAATTACTGCAAAAGATTAATCTTTTTTTCAAATGTGAAGACATGTTCAAGGCTACAACACGGTCTTGTACCTAGGAACAAATATTCTATTGAAATTTAAAAGCACTTCAATCGAGAAAATCTTTTCAGTGCTATATTTAATGGTTTTAAGATAAATTCTTTTTCAAATAGAAGCTATTGGAAACAAAAACAAATTTCCATTTTCAAGATTAGTAAAATTGTTAACGTATTAACGAAACTATATCATGATAAATTATGTCATGATAAATCGGAGAAAAGGATAATGTTATGTAGTAAATCTGTGGACACAGATATCTGAATGTGTAATAAATGACCTTGTTGGTGCTACATACGTATTTCATATAGTTTCGGAACTTAATGATTAGAGGAAACTCGTGCACCTAACTATTCAGAGTGACATTACTTCGTAATACATCAGGAGATCTTAAGTACCTCAATGTAAAACAGTGAGCTAAAATCCTCGAAAAGGTCATGAAATTTTCAACAAAATTATACTTATGATGTGGACAACCTACAGATTTAGCGTTCTCCATATCCATAATTACAAAATCAGACAGCGATTTTTAATCAGTAAATATATTATTCTCGGATCTTGAACATTAAGGGAACTGGATGTAGTCACCAACTTCATTGACGAGTCATGCTGACGTCATGTTTGCCAGTTGCGGTAGTTCCCACTCGGACCTTGGGCTTCTGCGACTCATTAGTCGCATTCCAGACATTCCATCACTGCTTGTAGAAGCACTGAAGTTTCATCACTAATGAGTTGGTTATTGGTTTCAGAGAACATATTGGCAATAACAGGTTCAACACGCTGTCGTATACCACGTTGCACATACACACTGATGTGGTGGTGGCTGACAAACAATTAGGCGGACATTAAAATTAAAACACCACAAAGGATAGCTAGCAATGAAATTTTACTAACAGCGCGTATACACTTATACCAGGAGCTCATTACATTTGCAACTTATTTTGGGAATATACGGTGCGACATTCAACACACAGAGGTGTATCCTCTTGCAGCAATAATGGCTGTAACCCTGTTAGGCATCGATTCGAAATGGGAATGGATGACAGTTACTGATTCGCCATTCCATGCCAGAGTTCATGAATGGCAATGGCTGGCAAGTAATGACGTGGCAGTGTCTCGAAAACGCATGACAAGAGGTTTTCAGTGGGTGCGAGGTCTGAAGGAGGATGTGGCCAGCGCAACAGTTTGACACCATCTCTATCAACATATGGCAGGACAGCACAGGCAACATCAGGTATTGCCTCATCTTGTTGAAAGACGTTGGCGACTTCAAAGACAGGAAGTAGCCACCAGCCTCAACACGTTACAAATGTAACGGCCGCTCTCCAAATTATCGGCTAAGATCACCGGCATTAGTTATATTGTGCACCAAATGATGCCCAGATGGAAGACTTTACAACGTCATTAATCCCGTCCGCCTAACAGCGCGTGAGAGCGCACGCATGTACACTCCTGGAAATGGAAAAAAGAACACATTGACACCGGTGTGTCAGACCCACCATACTTGCTCCGGACACTGCGAGAGGGCTGTACAAGCAATGATCACACGCACGGCACAGCGGACACACCAGGAACCGCGGTGTTGGCCGTCGAATGGCGCTAGCTGCGCAGCATTTGTGCACCGCCGCCGTCAGTGTCAGCCAGTTTGCCGTGGCATACGGAGCTCCATCGCAGTCTTTAACACTGGTAGCATGCCGCGACAGCGTGGACGTGAACCGTATGTGCAGTTGACGGACTTTGAGCGAGGGCGTATAGTGGGCATGCAGGAGGCCGGGTGGACTTACCGCCGAATTGCTCAACACGTGAGGCGTGAGGTCTCCACAGTACATCGATGTTGTCGCCAGTGGTCGGCGGAAGGTGCACGTGCCCGTCGACCTGGGACCGGACCGCAGCGACGCACGGATGCACGCCAAGACCGTAGGATCCTACGCAGTGCCGTAGGGGACCGCACCGCCACTTCCCAGCAAATTAGGGACACTGTTGCTCCTGGGGTATCGGCGAGGACCATTCGCAACCGTCTCCATGAAGCTGGGCTACGGTCCCGCACACCGTTAGGCCGTCTTCCGCTCACGCCCCAACTTCGTGCAGCCCGCCTCCAGTGGTGTCGCGACAGGCGTGAATGGAGGGACGAATGGAGACGTGTCGTCTTCAGCGATGAGAGTCGCTTCTGCCTTGGTGCCAATGATGGTCGTATGCGTGTTTGGCGCCGTGCAGGTGAGCGCCACAATCAGGACTGCATACGACCGAGGCACACAGGGCCAACACCCGGCATCATGGTGTGGGGAGCGATCTCCTACACTGGCCATACACCACTGGTGATCGTCGAGGGGACACTGAATAGTGCACGGTACATCCAAACCGTCATCGAACCCATCATTCTACCATTCCTAGACCGGCAAGGGAACTTGCTGTTCCAACAGGACAATGCACGTCCGCATGTATCCCGTGCCACCCAACGTGCTCTAGAAGGTGTAAGTCAACTACCCTGGCCAGCAAGATCTCCGGATCTGTCCCCCATTGAGCATGTTTGGGACTGGATGAAGCGTCGTCTCACGCGTTCCCCAAGGCTCAGTATTAGGTCCTGTACTCTTCTCTCTGTATGTCAATGATGTGTCATCGGTTCTGACCTATTGCAAATATCATATGTATGCTGATGACCTTCAGTTGTATCTAAGTGCTAAACCAAGCAATCTTAAGAAAGCTACTAAAAATTTCAATACTGACCTCGATGCACTATCAAAATGGGCACAGGACATAGGACTAAAACTAAACCCATCTAAAACCCAAGCGGTACTTGTTGGTCATTCTAAGCTCATTTCCCCAAAACACCGGGAATCCGTACCATCTCTTATCCTAAATGGAACAAATATTAACTTATCTCCCTCAGCAATGAATTTGGGAGTAATAATAGATGAAAATCTAAATTGGACAGAGCACGTAACTGCAGTGTGCAAAAAAGCAGCAGCATCCCTTCATGACCTACAAAAATATAAAAAACTCTTCCCTTTCGATCTGAAAAAGAAATTAGTACAAACGCTTATACTCCCAATCATTGACTACGGCAATATTATCCTACAAGGTCTCTCTCAGCAAAATTCGCGACGTCTGGAACTGGTCATGAATGCCTGCGTCCGATATATCTGTGACGTTCGACTTTTTGATCACATTTCACCAGCATATGCAAAACTGTCCTGGCTGCGTGCAGACAAACGCAGAGATTTCCATACACTCTGTCTCATCTACTGCCTTATAAATGTACACTGTCCCTCATATCTCTCCTCGTCCTTAACGCTTATGTCAGAACAACATGACAGAAACACACTTTCCCATCATAATAAAATCCTCTCTGTTCCACTGCATTGCTCAGTCACCTTCTCCAAGTTCTTTACAGTAGCGGGAACCCGTCTCTGGAATAACCTCCCTCGTTATGTTAGAGAACTTAAAAACATGTCCGGCTTCAAAAAACAGTCCATGACGTATCTACTTAAGCAACAGTAATGCCTTCCTCTGGACGTGAATGCACTTCACCTCGTTACTCCCCTCTTTCCCCCTCCTTAAATCTCCCTTCCCCAAAACTCGCTATACTAGTAAACATCTACTTTACACACCAAGATATAAATTATCATCTGCACAAATCTTCATTACTATTGCCAATTTTTCTCATGTTTATCATTATTATTTGATTTTTTTACTGTTATTATTATTGCTTTTATCGTAATTTGTATGTATAGCACCTGTTGTAAAAATACTGCCAGCATTTAGCTTATTAGGTCTTAGTCATTACTCTTTATTCATATTGTCACTAGAGTAATCTAATTTTCTTATTTAAACTATTGTCATGATGTAACTCTGATGTGTGAAGTGCTGCATGTGTGGAACGCTGGTCCGATGTAAGAGAGGACCTGATGGCCCTAATCTGATCAGGTTAAATAAATAAATAAAAAATAAATTCCTCGTATGCAAAGACGGTGAGGGGAGGGAGGGAGGGGAGTGGGGGGAGGGGGGTCTGCAGTAGGAACTACATACCAAATTCAGAGCCAAACATTAATTCTTCGGTGGGGAGCGCCAGAGAGAAACAGTCATTCCTCAGTGGAGAGAGCTCGAATATTATCCTATACAAAGAATTGAAACTTTGTGTCGAACAGGCACTAGAACTTAATTTTAGGCTCTTTCACTACATTTCGAGCGCAGCTACCAAATTAAGCAACAAGTTTTCTGTTATCAGTCACTATCTGCTTATTTTCAGAACGCGTTTCCAACAGAATGTATGTGGATGAACATTACATCTGACCGCCTCCGTAGACGAATGGTTAGAATCGCCGCCTCCTGTCCGGAAGGGCCCAGGCAAGGTTTCCAGTACAACCTCAGAAATTTCTCTGAAGTAGGGAGGTCTGGTACACATTCCACTCATCCCTTGGAATGCCAAATGAGGAGCTGCTTGAAGAAAGAGGCAATGGCATTGTCAGGATTGATCTGCTGGCAGTAAGGGCTGGAGGTGCTGGCGACATGTTGATCACGGGTCCCACGATCCCAGATCGCTCTTCTCGTATTTCCCTACAGACAGCAATCGGCCTAACGGGTAATCCATGAGTCGTGTTTACGTTTAATATGGCGTGTATGTACCGTCTTTCCACTTCGGTGTGTCCTGGAGCACTGCCCAGTATAGAAAAACAAAACAACATTTCATAGTGGCTCACAATTTTGTGGAGGTCTTTAACTGAAAGAATGAACGAAAATATAGACGTTAAAATAAAATATATAACAGAAAAATACCTCCAGCGGTCAAAGGCCACTTTCCCCGTAGTGTTATATCACATACACCAACGCACTTTGTAAAGGCTCTTTTCTGTGATGGTTCAAATGGCTCTGAGCACTATGGGACTTAACATCTGAAGTCATCAGTCCCCTAGGACTTAGAACTACTTAAACCTAACTAACCTAAGGACATCACACACATCCATGCCGGATGCAGGATTCTAACCTGCGGCCGTAGCGGTTGCGCGGTTCCAGACTGAACCGCCTAGAACCGCTCGCCCACACCGGCCGCCTCTTGTCTGTGAAGTTTACGTTAAGTTAATACTCTGTACACAATCAAGTAATCACAAACATTAAATTTAATATTACGATGTAGGCTTTCACGGCCGGTGTTGTCTTCAGTTGAAACTTTCGAGCGGAGAGGCCGTGGTCGATGTATAAAATTTCTACCTGACGTTTCGTCTCCATCTGCGGGAGACCTCAGAAGATGTCTCCCGCAGATGGAGACGAAACGTCATATAGAAATTTTATACATCGACCACGGCCTCTCAGCCCGGAAGTTTCAACAGAAGATTAAATGTAACAGTTATATTTCCAAAAGAGGCAGAGTTTGTATATAAACAACAAATTAATTAATGGTACTCTGTTACATTGGAGCTGTGTGCACGCGCGCGCACACGTATGTGTGTGTGTGTGTGTGTGTGTGTGTGTGTGTGTGCGTGTGTGTTTGAACGGGAGGACGGTGTTCAAAAACAGAATGGGAAAGGACTGACAAAAAGAGAGCAAGGTTTCGATTCTGTTGCAGCTGTGGGTTGTTAATGTTACGTCTATTACATGCCACACTTACTTACAAGGGAAGGCCATGACTTTGGGACCACAGTTTTACTTCACACTTTGTACACTTTCAGTAGGCCATTAAAACAGCGTAATGTGCAGGTAATAAGGTGAACTACTTTGACAACTCCGAGAAAATCGCAAGAGAAATTTTACTCGTCCACTACGTAATTGATGTACCTGTGCGTTGCGGCCGCACGATGGAGTGTATGGTGCTCAAGTGGATGCCGGCACAATAGCTCAGCAGGTTCGGTCAGAGGGTTAACTTAGATGAAAGAAAGTAAAAGACTCAGCAATGAATTTGAACGGATGTCATGGGACGTCCACCCCGAACAAACGCAGCGAACAATGACGAACACAATGAGAGCGTTAAAAATAAAATTAAAAAAAAAGGAAAAGTAAAGTAGTCAGCATTCGAGCGTCGTATGAAGTGACGGTTCAAGTCTTGCTCCATCTTAATGTTTTATCTGGTTTTTTTTTCATCACTGGTCATATTATTTAAGTTATACGACTTTTGAGAGTCAATATAACCAAAAAAACGTGTATTGGCATGAAGTTTTAGTGAATTTCATGTTATTTGACTACTTACTATTTTAATTAACTTAAATTATTAGAATAAACATATTTATATCTGTCAATAAGTGAATGAAAAACGCCTAGTGTTTCCCTGAAAATGCACGCCAGTCGTGACTTGCGAAATACCTTATATGTCCAATCTGGAAGGGTATCCGGAATTACTTTGCACCTCGACGCTTCGAGCTGCAGACACAGAGGCAAGCTCTATTTGGCAGTTAACCTGCTTAGCGTTGAGACGTTGGTAACGTAGCAAGAACGAATAGTGTACGTGCAATTTTTTGAAGGTCGCTGAATTTACACTTGTACTACAAAAATGAAGGTTCGAACGGGAATCGAACCGTCGCCTCATACACGTCCACCTTATGTAGCTCGGACGCTAGCCACTTAAAAACTTTTTGTGTTGTTTATTGGCCGTTCTATTTGTTCGGAGCGGTCGTCCCATGACGCTTGTTCAAATTCATCTGTTAGCTTATTTTTTACATTACACACGGTAGTTAATCCTCTGACCGAACACACTGAGCTACTGTGCCGGCACTATTTGACCCCCATGATCTCTAACGTCCGGCACCTACGCACAAATACGTCAGTTCCTTAGCACATGCATAAAACGCCTCTTGCGATTTTCTCGCAATTGCCAGAGTATTGCATCATACTGCTTGCACATTGTGTTGTTTTAATGGCCTACTAAAGCTGTACAAGTCTGAAGTAAACCCATGATCCCAGTGTCGTGGCCTGTCCTTGTTAGATGTAGCATGTAAAAGGGGTAATCTTAAACAACCCACACCTCTGGCATGAGCTAAACTCTGCTCTCCTTCTGTCATTCCTTTCACCCTTTTTTTTTTTTAATCTCGCCTTTGCACACACACACACATCCGCATACACTTACTCAGACCCTCACACAAATACGCACACAGAAAGACACACACACACACACACACACACACACACACACACGCACGCACACAGTATCAATGCAACATAGAAGCAATATTTAAATCGGTGTTTTTAAGTATAAATTCTGCTGCTGTTGGCAACATAGTTATTACACTTAATTTTTCTGATTACTTGAACGGCTGGTCCCGGCGGACGTTCGAGTCCTCCCTCGGGCATGGGTGTGTGTGTTTGTCCTTAGGATAATTTAGGTTAAGCAGTGTGTAAGCTTAGGGACTGATGATCTTAGCAGTTAAGTCCCATAAGATTTCACACACATTTGAACATTTTTTCGATTACTTGAATGTGTACAATGTATTATCTTATGTAAACTCGACAGAAAAGAATCGGTGCCCACCGGAGATATTTACTTCCATTTGTATTCATCTAAGCAACCAAAGATCTGCACAATGTTTTGAGTCTTATCTCGAAGCTGTGTTTTGTTTTGCTACATGTTCTTTGAAATTTTGTCAGACTTTCTCTTAAAAAGTCAAACGTCTTTGTTCAAACTGGACGAGAAAAACAGGCGAAAACAATAATCGCTTGTTAGCGACGAACATACGAGTACATGTCAATTTATCAATTTATTTAATCTATAGCTTTCTTACATCTAATCAGGCTTTCTACATAGTTTATATTGCATATAGTACACTAAGGATGTTATACTAAATTCAGGAAATGCAATGGTACAGATAAAAAACACACACATCGTTTATATTCGTAAATCGTAAAAATTGTCACTAAGCCTCAGCATTAACTGTTATTTCTCGAATATTCTAGTCTTGGGTCATTTCGAGAGATGTCCGTAGGAGGATTTCATATGTAGTCCGACTCTTCCCGGTAAGTGCTATCTCGAAATTTAAATAGAAAACCTCTGAGTGATGCACATCGTCATTATGAACAGAGCACCAGCTCGGACTGTGAAAAGATGGCGAAGAAAATCGGCCATGCTCTTTCATAAAAATCGTCATGGCATTTACTTTAAAAGATTTACCGAAACCACTGAAAACTCACTTCTGATTTCTGCACGAGGATTTGAATACTGTACTCCCGAATACAAGTCCAGCGCCTTACCATTTCGCCACTCTGTTCGTAAATTAATCTCCCTTCAAGTTAAAGTCGATAAAAAATCCAAGAACTATGTGTGTCTGTAAGCAATGCGACTGTGGCCTGTCTGTGCGATGGCGCTCGACTAGAAGCCAGCCGGTTGTTGATCAGCAAGTGAGGAGAGAGAAGTTGCTGATCACCAGTCTTTGCACCGGCATCCTGGATTAAACTCCAAATCGCTCTGCCGCGACACGTGACACTGTTGATGGTCATACCTCCGTCGGATGAGTACGTTATGCTCGGTTATTTGATAGCAGCAGACTACGTGCAAGCATCGGACTTCAGTCTCTCCGTTCTGTCACCACACAGCACAAATATGACACCACACTGTACACACATCCATCACAGCCACTCAACAGATACACTTAAGACACAACTCTAACACAGCGCGAGGAAAGAGCCCATTACGCCCCGGAAGTAGAGAAGCTAGAAAACGCTTTCCTATCAGACGGCTGAACCTTTCATCCAACTACAGCAGGCGACTTTTTCTTTCTTTCTAATGTTGCCTCTTGTGAAACCTACATGTCAGCGCACGAAGAAAAACAGAAATCTGAATGCTTCTAGGCAACTGCTCACCACTTAAAGGTTTTCGGCTATTTCATTTCTTTGTTGTTGTTGTGGTCTCCAGTTCAAAGACTGGTTTGATGCAGCTCTCCATGCTACTCTATCCTGTGCAAGGCTCTTCATCTCCGAGTAACTACCGCAACCTATATCCATCTGAATCTGCTTACGGTATTCATCTCTTGGTCTCTTACCCTCCACGCTTCCCTCCAGTCCCAAATCGGTGATCCCTTGATGCCTCAGCCGGCCGCGGTGGCCGAGCGGTTCTAGGCGCTTCAGTCCGGAACCGCGCGACTGCTACGGTCGCAGGTTCGAATCCTGCCTCGGGCATGGATGTGTGTGATGTCCTTACGTTAGTTAGGTTTAAGTAGTTCTAAGTTCTAGGGGACTGATGACCTCCGATCTTTAGTCCCATAGTGCTCAGAGCCATTTGACCCATTTGATGCCTCAGAATGTGTCCTACACACTGGTCCCTTCTTCTAGTCAGGATGTACCACAAATTCCTCTTCTCCCCAACTCTATTCAGTACCTCCTCATTAGACACGTGATATTCAGCATTCTTCTGTAATACCACATTCCAAAAGCTTCAATTCCATTCTTGCCTAGACTGTTTATCATCCATGTTTCACTTCCACACATGGCTACACTCTATACAAAAGGACTTCCTGTCACTGAAATGTATACCCGATGTTAACAAATTTCTCTTCTTCAGAAACGCTTTTCTCACCTTCACCAGTCTATAATTTATATTCTCCCTATTTCGACTATCAACAGTTATTTTGCTGCCCAAATAGCAAAACTGATCTACTACTTTAAGTGTCTCATTTCCTAATCTAATTCCCTCAGCATCACTTTATTTAATTCGAGGGGCCACGCAATCACTGCATGGCGCCTCTAACGGCGCGGCCACTCCGCGCTGCTCGCTCCTTGTATTTTACTTCTGTCACATTCAGAATTTGAAAGACAGTGTTTCAGTCAGCTTTCTCTAAGTCGACAAATACTGTAGACGCAGGTTTGCCTTTACTTAACCTATCTTCTATGAGAAGTCCAGGGCCAGTATTGCTACTCATGTTCCTACATTTCTCTGGAATCCAAATTGATCTTCCCCGAGGTAAGCTTATATCAGTTTATTTCATTCTTCTGTAAAATATTCGTGTTAGTAATTTGCAACTGTGGCTTATTAAACTGATAGTTCGGAAATTTTCACGTATATCAGCACTCGCTCTTTGGAACTGGAATTATTGTATTCATCTTGAAGTCTCAGGGTATGTCGCCTGTCTCATACATCTTGCTCACCTGATGAACGAGTGTTGTTATGGCTGGATTCCCAAAGCTATCGGTACTTCTAACGAAATGTTGTCTACTCCCGGGGCCTTGTTTCGACTAAAGTCTTTCAGTGCTTTGTCAAGTTCTTCACACAGTATCATATCCCCCTTCTCATCTTCATATACGTCCTCTTTCTTTTTCATAATTTTGCCCTCAAATATATTTCCCTTGTACAGACACTCTGTATACTCCTTCCAACATTCTGCTTTACCCTCTTTGCTTAGGACTGGTTTTCTACCTGAGCTCTTGATATTCATTTAGATGGTTCTCTTTTCTCCAAAAGTCTCTTTAACTTTGCCGCAGGCAGCACCTATCTTGCCCCTAGTGATATATGCTTCTACGTCCTTACATTTGTCCTCTAGCCATCCCTGCTTAGCCATTTTGCACTTCCTGTCGATCTCATTTTTTAGACGTTTGTATACTTTTTCGCCTGGTTCATCGATTAAATTCAATATCTCTTGTGTTACCCAAGGATTTTTACTGGCGCTCGTCTTTTGGCCTACTTCATCCTCTGCTGCCTTCGCTATTTCATCTCTCAAAGCTACACATTCTTCTTCGACTGTATTCCTTTCCGCTGTTTTTGTCAATCGTTCCCTAATGCTCCCTCTGAAACTCTCTACGTCATCTGGTTCTTTCAGTTTATCCGGGTCCTATCTCCTTAAATTCCTGCCTTTTTGCAGTTTCTTCAGGTTTAATCTGCAGTTCATAACCAATAAATTGCGGTCAGAGTCCACATCTGCCCTTAGAAATGTCTTACAGTTTAAAACCTGGTTCCAGAATCTCTGTCTTACCATTATATAATCAATCTGAAACCTTCCGGTGTCTCTAGGTCTCTTCCGCGTATCCAAGCTTCTTTCATGATTCTTAAAGCAAGTGTTAGCTATGATTAAGTTATGCTCTGTGCAAAATTCTACAACGCGGCTTTCTCTTTCATTCCTTTCTCACAGTCCATATTCACGTACTACTTTTCCTTCTCTCCCTTTCCTCGAATTTCAGTCTCCCATGACTATTAAATTTTCGTCTCCCGTAATTCTCTGGGTAATTTCTTTTATCTCGTCACACAGTTCCTTAATCGCCTCCTCTTCTGCAGAGGTAGTTGGCATGTAAACTTGTACTACTGTGGTGGGTGTGGGCTTCGTTCCTATCTTGGCTACAATAATGCGTTCACTATGATGTTTATAGTACCTTATCCGCGTTCCAATGTCATTATTCATTATTTTACCTAAGAGGATGCCATCATCATTTTATCGTTGTTTGATTTTATTCACCTGACCAGAAATTCTTTCCTCCTGTCACCGAACTTCACTAATTCCCACTATGTCTACATTTAACGTATCCATTTCCCTTTTCAAATTTTCTAACCTACCTCCCCGATTACAGGATCTGACATACCACTCTGCGATCCGTAGAACGCCAGGTTTGTTTCTCAAAAATGGTTCAAATGGCTCTGAGCACTATGGGACTCAACTGCTGTGGTCATAAGTCCCCTAGAACTTAGAACTACTTAAACCCAACTAACCTAAGCACATCACACACATCCATGCCCGAGGCAGGATTCGAACCTGCGACCGTAGCGGTCATGCGGTTCCAGACTGTAGCGCCTTTAACCGCTCGGCCACTCCGGCCGGCGTTTGTTTCTCCTGATAACGACATCCTACTGTGTAGTCACTGCTCGGACATCCGAATGGGGGACTATTTTACCTCCGGAATATTTTACCTAAGAGGATGCCATCATCATTTTATCATACAGTAGAACACCGTGCTCTCGCGAAAAATTACGCTGTAGTTTCCTCTTGCTTTTAGCCGTTCGCAGTATCAGCACAGCAGCCTGTTTTGGCTGGTGTTACACGGCGATATCAATCAATCATCCAGACTATTGCCCCAGCAACTACTGAAAAGACTGCTGCCCCTCTTCAGGAAACGCACGTATGTCTGCCCTATCAACAGATCTCTTTGGTTGCACCTACGGTACAGCTATCTGTATCACTGAGGCACCCACGCCTTCCCACCAACGACAAGGTCCATGAGGATTGGGTAGGGGGGGGGGGGCATTTCTTTCATTTTGAACGTCCTGCCTTCATAATATGTTAGGCAAGAATATCAGCTAGACCTGTGACTTTCGATGCTGATTTCGTTATTAACTGGGAAAACTCCTGAGAAACACCTTCAGGGTTTCCTTGTCGAGTAACAAATCCAGTTTAATTTTATCAATTATTTTAGTGAACTACCAGTTTCAATGCCTCATTGGCACCATCATCAGACCTTTTACACGTAGCCATGTAAACGTCCCGCTTGTGCTGACAGTCGTCGTTAGAGGAATGGAGAGTCCAGTTCTGAAGAGACGTTTCAGAAATCTACAAAGCCAGCTGAAATTAGTGACTCCTATAATAGTATGGACATTTAGATGACTTATATAGCTACGTGTGTAGGGGCCTGATGGTGGTGTCAATGAGACACCGAAACTGGTAGCTCAATAAAATAATTAATAAATTCGGGACTGTCGACATCATCAACTTTTGCAGTCCTGTCTTCCTCAGTTGCGTGTATTATTACGGTATGTTGACAATTTTTACTTATGGACCGTCTGACAGCAACTGAATAAAACACAATTTTAGTCCAATACGCGTTTCGCCTTTATATTCTGCAAGGCATCATCAGTGGCCTATAATATGTACATATGTTTGCTATTTAATTTACAATTTTGTCACAGTACCTATAGGTTATAAACAGTTCTGGTGGTTGGTATTTCCTATTAAGTAGTAATGTTTTGAACTGTACTTACAGGTTTCGTGGAAAATTTCTTACATATTACGCTCCTGTTGTATTTTTGGTGTTGTTCTTCTTGTTACGAATGCCAATCTGCGGTTTTTTCCCCACATTCCACAGCACTATGAACTGAACGCTTGTTTCAATGCAATGTTTTGGTTTCTGTTGCCGACTGTCAAATGTTTTGGCAAAGATCGAATGTTATTGCCAAACTTTCGAGTGTAATTATTGAACTATCTGTGATCTGTTCGTGTATGCATTTGTTTGTGCGTTTGTGTATGTGTGTGTGTGTGTGTGTGTGTGTGTGTGTGTTTTGGTGTGATATATACAGGGTGTTACAAAAAGGTACGGCCAAACTTTCAGGAAACATTCTTCACACACAAAGAAAGAAAAGATGTTATGTGGACATGTGTCCGGAAACGCTTACTTTCCATGTTAGAGCTCATTTTATTATTTCTCTTCAAATCACATTAATCATGGAATGGAAACACACAGCAACAGAACGTACCAGCGTGACTTTAAACACTTTGTTACAGGAAATGTTCAAAATGTCCTCCGTTAGCGAGGATACGTGCATCCACCCTCCGTCGCATGGAATCCCTGATGCGCTGATGCAGCCCTGGAGAATGGCGTATTGTATCACAGCCGTCCACAATACGAGCACGAAGAGTCTCTACATTTGGTACCGGGGTTGCGTAGACAAGAGCTTTCAAATGCCCCCCTAACTGAAAGTCAAGAGGGTCGAGGTCAGGAGAGCGTGGAGGCCATGGAATTGGTCCGCCTCTACCAATCCATTGGTCACCGAATCTGTTGTTGAGAAGCGTACGAACACTTCGACTGAAATGTGCAGGAGCTCCATCGTGCGTGAACCACATGTTGTGTCGTACTTGTAAAGGCACATGTTCTAGCAGCACAGGTAGAGTATCCCGTATGAAATCATGATAGCGTGCTCCACTGAGCGTAGGTGGAAAAACATGGGGCCCAATCAAGACATCACCAACAATGCCTGCACAAACGTTCACAGAAAATCTGTGTTGATGACGTGATTGCACAATTGCGTGCGGACTCAAGACAGCCCACACGGTGAATCGAAGAAGTACAGTACATACTGTTGAAAGTAAAATGAGCTCTAACGTGGAAATTAAGCGTTTCCGGACACGTACCCACATAACATCTTTTCTTTATTTGTGTGTGAGGAATGTTTCCTGAAAGTTTGGCCGTACCTTTTTGTAACACCCTGTATATAATTTTTTTTAACTAAAATTGTGTTTTATTCAGTTGCTGTCAGACGGTCCATAAGTAAAAATTATCAACATATCGGGACTGTCGGTTTTTAATTTCTTCAAGTCTTTGACCAGCCGCAGGCCCATTCTATTTGTATAAGATGGAATTACAGAAACTATCTCCGAGTCTCGGGTCCCTATAAACAGCTGTGATGCCGAGGATTCCAAAACTCTGACGGTGTATAGGAGTTGTTGCGGTGCACAGTGACGTGTTTGGTTGGCGCATTTCGTTCTTCCCCTGGAGCCTCATAACGGTGGACGGGGGACTGTATCAGTAGCGTTAACGACGCGGTGATAGCGACCTGTGACAGACTGCTTGGCAACTGCGCCGCCTTTCTCCGCGGCCGGCCTGACGTCAAGCTACGAGGAGCGAGCTGCCTTTCCACATTCGCGTCAGCGGGAACTACGGGGGAAGAACCGGCCGCTGTGCGCAGGCGCGGTGTGCGTCAGGCCGGCCCGCACCACGCACCGACGCCTTCGCGTCGCCAAGAATAAACGTCCGCCGTTGCGCGCCTTCGCCTCCCTCGCACGTGCCGTTGCAGAAGAACCCTGTTTACATTTGCTCGACAGTTCTTGCGGCGATATTTTGAACGTCCTGCCTTGATTGCGTTATTACTATGTGGGGCAACTAAATCAGTAGAGCTGTGACTTTCGACGCTCTACTTTTGTTTGGCGTTTGTGCGCTCGCCGTCGGGGGGGGGGGGGGGGGGGGGGGGGGGAGCTACACCCTCCCAGACAAGGCGCAGTGTCGACAGACAAAGTACATTGTCGGGGGGCCCCGTGTCAGCGCCTACCAGCAAATATTTATATTCTTTTAACGTCACATTTTCATACTACGAGGGCTATCCACAAAGTACATTACGTTTTGGAATTAAAAATAAATAAAGTATTGGAAATTTTTTTTTTTATTATATACAGATAAAAGCCACCGAGCGAGGTGGCGCAGTGGTAGCACACTGGACTCGCATTCGGGAGGACGACGGTTCAATCCCGTCTCCGGCCATCCTGATTTAGGTTTTCCGTGATTTCCCTAAATCGTTTCAGGCAAATGCTGGGATGGTTCCTTTGAAAGGGCACGGCCGATTTCCTTCCCAATCCTTCCCTAACCCGAGCTTGCGCTCCGTCTCTAATGACCTCGTTGTCGACGGGACGTTAAACACTAACCACCACCACCACAGATGAAAGCCACACTTAAATACTACTTTTCTACATAGTTGCCATTTAAATTAAGGCACTTATCGTAGAGATGGACGTGCTCGGAAATTTATTCGCCGTAAAATTCGGCCGCCTGCGCCTTAACCATTCTTGAAGCTGTGCGTCGTCATCAAAACGCTGCATAGCCAACCACTTCTTCATTGCTGGGAATAAGTGTAAGTCGCTCGGTGCCAGGTCGGGACTGTACGGCGGTTGAGGAAACAATTCCCAATTAGAAGATTCGAGAGCTTCACGAGTGGCATTTGCCGTGTGGGCCCGGGCGTTGTCGTGAATCAGCAAGATCTTTGACCCCAACTTTCCCCTGCGCTTGTTTTGTATTGCTCTTCTGAGGTTGTGCAGAGTTTGGCAATACCTTTGAGAGTTTATTGTAGTGCCTCTTTCCAGGAAATCCACAAAAATCACACCTTTTCTGTCCCAAAAGAAGAGGTAACCACGTGGCTGAAGGCGCAGGCGGCCGAATTTTACGACGAAGGAATTTCCAAGCTCGTCCACAGCTACGATAAGTGCCTTAATTTAAATGGCAACTATGTAGAAAAGTAGTATTTAATTGTGTATTTCATCTGTATATAATAAAAAAATTCCAATACTTTATTTATTTTTAATCCCAAAACATTAAATGTACTTTGTGGATAGCCCTCGTATTTACGGGTCGCTTTGGAAAATAGTCTGCCCTGCAATAATAAAATCCTTTGCTGGAATTTTGGAACCCGTAATACTTCTCGTTGTCTTCCTGACGTGAAACTCTGAAACTTCAACCTACTCTTCATCATTGCTAAATTCTTATTTGACCCTACATCTACCCTTGGTTACACGTTACAGCTCAATATCTGGTTTCGCAATCTGTCTCACCGTGATATAATTTAACTGGTATCGTCATCCGTCTTTTGACATTTTTAAGTACACATTTACGGCACGTAAGTTATCCCTAGCTATTGAATTTCCTGCTTCTCCAGCCACAGGCTGGAATGAATTTGGTAAAATTAAGGAGGATACTTCAGTATTTCGACTATATGAAACCATATGCACCTCAGTGTCGTCCGCTCTGCTACCTTACTACAGTCAACAACAATGCTGTTTAATAATTAACCGATTCTTTTTCGTCCACTACACTTTTTCATTTCTGCTACACATTTCCAGGTAACTTATCACGTCACCCTGCCAAGTATTTTCCACTTCGTTTTTCTCCTTTCTTCTCATTTACCTTTACAGCAATATTTGGTATGTATACTACATCTACATCTATATCCATGCTCCGCAAGCCACCTGACGGTGTGTGGCGGAGGGTACCTTGAGTATATCGGTTCTCCCAGTCTCGCATTGTTCGTGGGAAGAAGGATTGCCGTATGCCTGTGTGGGCTCTAATCTCTCTGATTTTATCTTCATGGTCTCTTCGCGAGATATACGTAGGAGGGAGCAATATATTGCTTGACTCCTCGGTGAAGGGATGTTCTCGAAACTTCAACAAAATCCCGTACCGAGCTACTGAGCGTCTCTCCTGCAGAGTCTTCCACTGGAGTTTATCATCTCCGTAACGCTTTCGTGATTACTAAATGATCCTGTAACGAAGCGCGTTGCTCTCCATTGGATCTTCTCTATCACTTCTATCAACCCTATCTGGTGACGGATCCCACTCTGCTGAGCGGTATTCAAGGAGTGGGCGAATAAGCGTACTGTAACCAGCTTCCTTTGTTTTCGAGTTGCATTACCTTAGGATTCTTCCAATGAATCTCAGTCTGGCATGTGCTTTACCGATGATCAGCTCTGTATTATCATTCCATTTTAAATCACTCCTAATGCGTACTCCCTGATAATTTTTGGAATTAACTGCTTCCAGTTGCTGACCTGCTATTTTGTAGCTAAATGATAAGGGATCTTTCTTTCTATGTATTCGCAGCACATTACACTTGTCTACATTGAGATTCAATTGCCATTCCCTGCACCATGCGTCAATTTGCTGCAGATCCTCCTGCATTTCAGTACAATTTTCCATTGTTATAACCTCTCGATATACCACAGCATCATCCGCAAAAAGCCTCAGTGAACTTCCGATGTCATCCACATGGTCATTTATATATATTGTGAATAGCAACGGTCCTACGACACTCGCCTGCAGCACACCTGAAATCACTCTTACTTCGGAAGACTTCTCTCCACTGAGAATGACATGCTGCGTTCTGTTATCTAGGAACTCTTCAATCCAATCACACGATGGGTCTGATAGTCCATATGCTCTTACTTTGTTCATTAAACGATTGTGGGGAACTGTATCGAACGCCTTGCGGAAGTCAAGAAACACGGCATCCACCTGGGAACCCGTGTCTATGGCCCTCCGAGTCTCGTGGACGAATAGCGTGAGCTGGATTTCACACGATCGTCTTTTTCGAAACCCATGCTGATTCCTACTTGGTTTTTAATATCCCCCTGTGGCAGAGGAAGAGAGCTGGCGCATTGGTAACACAGTCGATTCGTATTCGGGAGGGCGGTTCTTCAAATTCCGGTCCTCCCATCCAGATGAAGTTTTCTGTGACTTCTGTAAGTCACGTAAGGCTAGTTCCAGAATGGTTCCTCCTCTCAAAAAGGAAATGACAGATTTACTTCCCCCATCTCCCTCAATCAAAGAATGTTTTGTCTCTAATGGCCACGCATCGACTGGATGCTAAACTCAAAACTTGTATGCGTTTCCTTCTCTGCAGCAACGTACTTCAAATACCTTTCGTTTTCTGGGGTTCTCACCTCTCATACACTGCATGGATGAGGAAATTGCCTCTCATAATTTATAATGCAAAAACGAACGAAACGGCCATGTTAAAAAGTTCATTTTTCGACCGAAAAACGTTGTGGCAGACATGAAAGTACTCATCCACAAAAAGGACACAGTAATAACGGTATTTCCTTTTTCCCTGTAGAACGTAATTTCAAATCCTTTTAGTTTCGTGGTACTGATTTCTCATTTATTACATAAACGAGATAATTTCTGTTTATAATGAGTGATGGAGAAGCGATACGGCCCTGGCTTTGAGTGTAAATTTCATTTCTTAGAACGATAAAAGCTGTAACAGATATGAAGTAATCACCCACAAAAAGGGCTTAATAATCACGTAAAGCTCATTTTCCCTCACTCTGATACATATCAGTTCCGATTATATGACAGGCTTAGATGAAAGTGCATGAATCTTCTAGTGCTTGTTAAATTATACATGTCTTTTTTAAAACAGATATCGTGTAAGACATTCCCAATGACGTAAAATAAATTTTTCATCGACGACTTACAGATTTACCACTATGCATTTGTGATATTAATTTTTTATTTATAATAAGGAGGTCGGAAAATATTTTTTTTCTTATAACAGCACAGCGTTATCACGCTATGATGCAAATACGAAATAAAGGAAGAAACAGACTTAATGAATTTCAATAATATTGTTACATCTGTCCAGGAAAATGACTGAAATCTGAAAAATACCTTAAAATGTATATTGGTTTCCAACTGCTGTTGGATAAAGAAGGTTAACGATGTCACGAAATGGAGATGTAACGACATCTAGGAGCATTGTTGATTATGTCTGGCATGTAATATTAATTCCTACCTCCGCATTTACATGGTTTTCGAAGCCATGTATGAAGATACACAAATTACATAAATATTCACTTAGTTACTGGCAATATGTCCGCTCACTGCGCAGCAACTGCTTGTAAACAGAGAAAATCTACAGTTCTAGTATTTCAAATACAAATATATGGCTGTCAATGGCTACACGATTAAAGAGACGTAACTGAATTCAGTATCAAGCGATACTCCGTGTTACGCCTTATTATCTGAAACATCGTAAATTTGAGTTCAAATGGCTCTGAACACTATGGGACTTAACATCTGAGGTCATCAGTTCCCTAGAACTTATAACTACTCAAACCTAACTAACCTAAGGACATCACACACATCCATGCCCGAAGCAGGATTCAAACCTGCGACCGTAGCGGTCACGCGGTTCCAGACTGAAGTGCCTAGAACCGCTCGGCCCCAACGGCCGGCGTAAATTTGGGTGATTTTATCACTACCAAAGGAAAGAATAACATTCGCTGACTTCGCAGTGCAACACATATATTCATGATACTCCTGCTCATTTTTGTTATATATAGCGACAGCAGCGCACCACGTGGACAGTGAGAAACGCTGTTAAATATGATATCAGATAAATGCCGGTACGGGTAAGAGACATGCCTCCCAATTTCTTCGCTTGTCAACTGTTCATGATGGCTGCAGTTGAGACAAGCGATTCGAGTACGCCCGTTATGAGGGTTTCTGTGTTGGCTGATACCTCGCCACAAGATAGCCTGGGTCAGGCGATGGAGGACGACATAATGAGTGGACACCCAAGGACCACACAGATTCTTGACCAGAACATAAAAAAACGGGAAAATTAGTTAGGCCGCAGTCCAGGCTATTAAAAATGAACTGGCTGTGTAGGCAATCACCAATGCGAAGCTTGAAGGCCACATTGAAGAATTAGATAAGACAATGATAGATTACAAAAGCAGCCCGCGAAAACAAGTCTGGCGTGGTCGCAGAAGCGGCACCAAAGGCACAAGCAACTAGACAAGCGATAGATAAGTTCAAATGTGTGTGAAATCTTATGGAACTTAACTGCTAAGGTCGTCAGTCCTTAAGCTTACACACTACTTAGCCTAAATTATCCTAAAGACAAACACGCACACCCATGCCCGAGGGAGGACTCGAACCTCCACCGGGACCAGCCGCACAGTCCATGACTGCAGCGCCTGAGACCGCTCGGCTAATCCCTTGCGGCCGATAGCTAAGGTTTCCAAACGACTGGACATGGCGGTCTTTCTGAGACCCATGCCCGGCCAAGACCAAAAATGTTCAGGAAATATTTACAGCCACAGCCAACCCGGTGAGAGAAAAGATTAAAATTAACACATTCAAGGCAACTAAGTATGTGGTAATAGTTTATGTCGCCACCGAATATGACAAGAACAATTTATTAAGTAACCAAAAATTCTGTAAGGCCGTGAAATGTGAACCCCTGAAAAAGCGTAACCCATTAGACGTATGAGGTCACAACGTCTTTAAAGGAGGAGGATTGATATGAGACTTTGTATCAGCAGAACGCAGACGGTATCGACATTGACGCTTTCAAGAAGGACTTTAAGTTAAGATTCACAACTGGATCTAGGGATCGAAATGTTGTTCATCACGTTGCTGAGGTTTCGGGTGCTTTGTGGAAAACACTTACGACTAGGGGCGAGGTATATAGTGGCTTTCACGACAAAAACGTGAAAGTTTACCTTGTGGTAACTCGCTGCCACAACTGTTGGGGCGTTGATCACGTTCATAAGCAATGCAGCAGGAAGCCGGCATGCTCCATGTGCGGCGATGAGGATCACATAAGAAAGGATTGCAAGAAATCAAGTATTTGCAATCCACGTACGCGCAGAGGCAAGAAGACCTGCGGTGCCACTGGAAGAACCTGCCCCACATATAAAATATTGGAGCATGCCTAATATCCCTAACTGATCACGGCTGAGGCCATCATCGAGACCAGGATAGTAAAGAAGAGGAAGGCTTCGAGTAAAAGGAGGAGAGATGCTAAAAGGGCAAGCAAGTTTAAAGACTTTCACTGTCAGAAGTGAGAGCTCGATGGGCAATAACGGTGGACGCTGCATTCAGACTGGATCAGTGGCTCAGGCTCCTCCAGGCGTCTCCTCCTCCCACAACCATACAGAGGAAGGAGAGAGACATGTGGGACGACCAGTGGCAGTTGGCCGGCCAGTGGTAATACAGGGCAGCGAAATTTTAGACAACCGCTCGCGAGCAGGCACAATCAACAGTATCCTACCTGGGCTCATGGAACAGTCGCAGCAACGAATTAAAAGCAGCAGTGTAACCAGCACGATGCCAATACGGGAAGTGTCGCAAGTGAGAGTTCCGGATGCAGACCCAAGAAGGTTACGCCCCAATTTAGAGCACGCCATGCAGTTGTCAGTCTAGGAGAAGTCGGCTGTCTCGACAACTGCCCTATGACATGTCGTTCGTGTAGGACATAAGTACGGAGGAAAAGTCAACTTCTCGACAATGGAGGCTGTGGACATGAATCTCCCCACTGACTTCGAAACACTGCGTGACCTTGTTAAAAAGTTTTTGAAATAATAGACGAAAGGTTCGATTTAGACGAAATGTATATACAGTCCTTACTAGCTAATGGACACATTGTGCTAGACTGGAAAAAGAACTAGCCTGAGTGCAATGTACACTCTTATTTCCCATAATGCATCCCGAAATAAACACTGGACAACAAGTACACACAGCAGTCGTTTGATGATGCAGGAGCTGCGACGGATGGTGGAGGAGTGGAGGTTGGATGTAACTTGCCTGCAGGAGCCATACTCTCACTCTGGGCAAATTTCCTTTACGGCTGCCACTTGGCAGTTAATAAGCATCGGGGATGGACCAAAAGCAGCAATAATTGTAGTTAATAAAGCATTACGCATCACAGCCCTGTCACAGCTGTCAGACAGCCACTGCAACGTTGTGGAGCTTCAGTCACCTGCCGGACTCGCTACATCATTAATGTGTACTTCCAATATGAAGGTAATTTTGAAGATCACCTCGATCACCTCACACGAGTCACCACGGCGTTGCAGGGGCGCAAGGTTATTATAACATCTAACATGAATGCTAAATCCCCCTTATGGTTCAGTGGCACTCGAGACGCAAATGGTGAGAGAGCTGAAGAACTAATAATGGCCTCACAACTAGCTGTAGCAAATAGACCAGGGGTGGAGGTGGAGCTGGAACCAACGTAGATGTAACTCCATCGACGCCCAGTGTCATTGGCAAAATTAGGAATTGGGGAGTCCTTGATCAGCTCACGACAATTGACCACAACCTGACCACCCTAAGTGATGAGGAGTGTTGCTGAGACATGGGTTGGGAGGTTCAATTTAACTTTAACAAAACCGATTGGGGACGCCTAGCTCGGGAGTGTGAAGTTCCTCCATTGCCAGAAGGTGACGAAAATGTGGACAGATACGCCGAGGAGCTGGTGGGATCAATAGTCGCAGCGGTGAACTCTGCTGTACCAACCAGGAGGAGGGCCGTTGCGGCCTCCCCATCCCCATGGTCTGCCGACCTTGGACGTATGCGCCAGTCTGTAAGAAGGGCGAGGAGGTACTACCAGCGAAGTGTCGTCTGGCAGGAAAAGCAGTTCTGGCTACAAAGGTATCGTGACGCCAAAGACTTGTTCGAGAAGGAACTAAAAGAGGTAAGAATCAAGAGCTGGAAAAATATGTGCTGCAGCAGTTAACTACTGACCTTTGGGGAGTCCCCTATAAGCTGGACAGGGAAAAAATAAGATCTCCTACAGTTCTGTTGACCATCAGGGCGGCGACCGGGTGACAGAGTCCTAGCAGGAGACTGCTGAGATCCTCCTTCGGACTCTGCTGATAGATGATGTCGACACGGAAATGTAGCGTCAGATACGCGGGGATGGTCTTGCTGAATACACCAACCACCCCGAGGTGTTCCCCTTCTCTGAGGAAGAAGTAGCGGCACATGTAAAATCCATAAAAAGGGGGAAGGCTCCGGGCCCAGACGGTATCGTAACGGAGTTGGTGCAGTTCTTCGCCCCTCAGCTAACTGCACCTCTTATTGGGTTTATAATGAACGTCTGAGGCTTGACACATTTCCAAAAACCTGCAACAAGGCAAATGTTGTCATAATAAAGATGGGAAAAGATAAATATCCAATGGAAACCAAGTCGTATAGGTCAATATGTCTTCTAGATGTTTTGGGGAAAATATATGAGAGGCTATTAGGTGACAGACTGGCGGCACACAGGGTGCTGTGCGGAATGAGTGACAGGCAGTTTGGCTTTCGGCCTGGCGATCGTCGTCCGACGCAATCGCCCTGGCGACAGAGGTCTGCAGCTCAGCCCCGCATATGGTGGGCATCATGGTGGATATCAGTGGCGCCTTTGACAACGTGTTGTGGCCTTCGCTTTTCTCCTGCTTGCGGGAGAAGGAGTGTCCAGGGCCGCTCTATGGGTCTGAGGAGCTGTTGTGGGGAAAGGGAGGTCTGGTTATAATCGTCTAGCGGAAAATAAATAAAACGATCTCCAAGGGGTGTCCACAGGGCTCTGTCCTGGAGCCATTCTTTTGGAATACAAATTTGGAGCCCTTGCTGGAAAAACTACAACTTAGTGAGGACGTGCTAGACGCTAAACATGATACCCTACCCGGACGACTTCCTCCTGCTGGTTGGTGGCTGCAGCCGTGAGGGCTTAGAACCCAAAGTGGAACCAGCCATGATATCACTTGCTGAAGGGTGCCACAAATTTTAAAAAATGAAAATCGCACCGAATAAGTCAACATATTTACTGCTTAAAGGTAGCCTAATTAGGAATCTCACTGTGAGGATAAAGGGAACTCCAGTTCTTTCGCGTCGCGAGGCTCGATATTTAGGATTAATTGTAGACGATTAATGGAACTATACAGCCCATATAGATGCCGTAGCCCAATGATCTTTAGAAGTTTTAAATAATCTAATTAACATTAGACACGAAAGATTCCGTTTGCCAGCCGGCTTGATCAAACTTTACCACGACAGCATATTAACCTCTACAATAGGATATGAGGCGGGGGTTTGGTCGCGCAGGCTCACGAGGCTGGTGCCTGCCGTGGCTGTGAGGAGGATGCAGCGGAATATGGTGTTATTCTCTGTTGGGGCGTACAGAACAACTTCAAACGGCTCTAAGCACTATGGGACTTAACATCTGAGGTCATCAGTCCCCTAGACTTAGAACTACTTAAACCTAACTATCCTAAGCGCATCACACACATCCATGCCCGAGGCTGGATTCGAATCTGCTACGATATCAGCAGCGTGGTTCCGGACTGAAGCGCCTAGAACCGCTCAGCCACAGTGGTCGGCCCTCACAACAACCTTTGGGGTCTTTGCTGGTGTTGATGGGGCTATGTCCTCTAGACATTAGAATCCGCAAACAGGCAGCATGGTATTGGGTAACCAAAGGAAAAATTGAAAATACTATTGAGATTATGGGGGTATGGATGGGTGACAAACTTGTTGTCAGAAGAAGAGGGGACGAATTGTGGCAAGAGTCATGAGGAAATGAGGAAACGGGGCGGAGAGTTTTTCAGCTGTCGTCTGACGTAAGGGAAAGGTTACAGATGGTTTTTTTTAAGTCGAGTAGGAGTCTGCTGTACTTCCTTACAGGACATGGACCATATCCGACTTTTTATTTCGTTTTGGGAAACGAACTACACCCACGTGTGACTGTGGCGCTGAAGAAGGCACTCCCGATCACGGCATTTACTACCCAACTGTGACCATACCTTTCAGATACTCAACACCTTGGCAAAGGAGGTATCATAAAAGAATCTGAGGGACTTTATAAATGAGCACTATGGTCGCTGAATGTAAAGAGCCGAATAAGACCCAGATGCACCTGCCCAGTACCTCCGGGAGCAGAATGGCCGATCGCCATTGCGGTCGAGATCCGCCGCAGTGCTGGATTAGGGAGGCAAGTGTATCACCAAATCGATGTGACAACAGCACTTGTATGTTAATTATAAGCCCCCCCAAATTAGCTTAGGTAGTGGGTTATGATATATAATTATTGTACAAAAAATGTAAGTAGTATCGCTTATACTGATTCGTTACATTGTACAAATGAGAGTGTATGCAGCTCAATAAATTGTTGAAATAACAAAAAAGAAACACTACATCTGTCATTCTAAAGGTTTCCCAACAACAAGAGGCGTGAAACAGAACATTACATGACT
The DNA here is from genome assembly GCF_023864345.2 of Schistocerca serialis cubense. NCBI lineage: Eukaryota > Metazoa > Arthropoda > Insecta > Orthoptera > Acrididae > Schistocerca > Schistocerca serialis. The sequence continues at coordinate 720,554,059 of NC_064642.1, forward strand.
TTTTTTACTTACGAATTTCTTGTGCTCTACAGCCATTTACTGAAGAATAATATTATTTTTCTTTAAAGAAACAGAAGTAGGTAGTAAAAAGCCGACGACACGATGAATTACTTAAAGACGCCATACATCTACGTAGTAACATGAAGTTTTGTTCACTACATTTCTAAACAAACCAGTTTATGAATGCGTAAAACCATACAAAAATACTATGGAATACAGTATCTACACTATATAAAATGCTAGACAGGCCACGATAACTGTAGATAAAGAGATAATTATTGCACAGCGTTGATAATAAATTACAAAAAAACGATAGAACTATTTCCTGACGCAGGAAAAAACCATTTCTTCAGTTGCTGTTACATGAGAACCACAGACGTCAAAATTTTTTAACACAGTCGTCTTTTGAAGAAAGAGTAATTACACGAAAGCAATATTCGTGAATTCAAAAGTGTGGAAGTGCCAGAATGAGCAAATTTTTAATCTTATGGTAAAACTGTTGCAGTATGTAAATGAAAGTGCCGGCATAAGCAACGGCGCCCATAGCATAGTTCGTAAGGGGTGGGCTCTGTCTGGGGGTATGGAGTATTTTTAATATTTTGGAAGCCGAATGACGACTTTTAAATAGTCATAAAAAAAGTTACAGTTCTCAACCTGTTAAAAACTTGCATAATATCGACTTTCCAATCATTTTCTTGAAAGTAAAACACCTGATTATGCTACATTTTTTTCCTTCGTATGAGAGCTAGGAGGGAGGGGGGCCCGGACCCCTCTCCCCCTCCCCTTTCTGAGGGTGTAGGCGCCCTTGGTCATACGAACAGTTAGCAATATCTCTCTCTCTCTCTCTCTCTCTCTCTCTCTCTCTCTCTATTCGTTTAGTCGGTTCCGGCTCTTTGTGACCCCATGAACCAAATCACGCCACTTTTTCCTGTCTTGCACTTTCTCCCGTAGACCTTCCAGGTTGGAACACACTGCTTCTGTGATGCCATCGATCTATCTCATCCTCTGACGTCCTCTCCTGCTAGTTCCTTCAATCTTCCCCAGCATTAATGTTTTTTCCAGCGAGGCATGCCTTCGCATTGTGTGTCCAAAGTATGTCAGCTTTTGTTTTAACATTAGACCTTTCAGGGAGAAATCTGGTTTTATTTGCTCCAATATTGATCTGTTGGTTCTCTTTGCAGTCCATGGAACTCTAAGAAGTTTCCTCCAACACCACAATTCGAAGGAGTCAATTCTTCGCCGTTCAGCCTTTCTAATGGTCCAGGTCTCACATCCATACATCACAACTGGAAAGACCATAGCCCTCACAATGCGGATCTTTGTTGCTAGTGTTATATCTCTGGACCTTATAACCTTATCAAAGTTTGACATCGCCTGTCTACTGAGCGACAGGCGTCTCCGGATTTCATGGCTGCAGTCGCCATCAGCAGAGATCTGGGAACCGAGATAACTGTATGTGGTCACCACCTCCATGGTTTCTCCTGCTATATTCCACGAATTGGTAGGTGTAGTTGCCATAATTTTCGTTTTCTTCACATTCAGCCTAAGACCGGCCTTTTCACTTTCGTCTTTCACCTTCAGCAAGAGTGTTCTCAATTCTTCTTCACTTTCTGCCAACAGGATCGTATCATCCGCGTACCTGAGGTTGTTTACATTTATTCCAGCTATTTTAATTCCTGTTTCTCCTTCATCTAGCCCCGCATTCCTCATAACATGTTCTGCATACAAATTGAGTAATTAATATAAATGTATACTAATTACGGATGAAGTATTGTGTTTATGTTATACTCCTTCCTCCTTTCAGTAAGATAGCTTGCAATTACATGTTAATTCTAGAATATTTATTTATGAAGAAATTGTAACTCACGTTACAATTCTTTTCACATTCATTTTACGATTATCCAGGTGTCTTGATATTTTGCTAACACTTGGAGCCCAAAAATATTATAATTGTTTTGTAAGTTAAATAGAAAAAGATTTAAAAAGAAACATTAATCTTTCAGACCATATGATTATGACGTTAAGTTTTCAACTGCCACATACTAACACCTTTCACAGTAGGGAGTGTCACGACTGTGTGTGTTAGACGATGGTGACTTCCTCTATACATAAGAAGTCCCTGTGTACTGAGTTCTGCGCAAGAGGAGACCCCATTGAAAATATGAAAGAAAGCAGGCTTCATTGTCGGCATTTTCCAAGCAATTAAGAACACCCTCCTTTAAGTTCTTAACCGAAACAGCAGAAAACTGGACACAATTTTATTTTATCGAGCAATACGTAAACCTAGCGTACATATGATTGTCCCACTTTAGCGTCAATGACCTTTATCAATAGGACTCGTGCAGAACCGATTTTGGCAGTTTAAGAGAGAGAACGATATTGATCGAATCCTATTAAACATTACGTAATTGAGGAAGGGAAATTGTTGAAGTATTGAATACATTTGGCCCTGATGAGTATTGTGGAATAAAAACAACACATTTTGTTGCCAACGTGGAAATCACCGTTGATGACAAATCTGTTGCGAGATTGCTAACCGAGCATAGTCTGTCTGGACGCCTTAAACGGTAGTCTGTATTATGCCTGGTGTCGCCTGGCTGCTAATGCCCACAAAAAGTGCAGACTGAGCGGTGGCCTTTACCAGATCGTTAAGCCACATGAATATTCCTTATGTTACTGCCGTCACGTGCGTCCGTAACCTTATTCCCGCATTTACACCATTTCTAAAAAGGGCTTTACTGATGAGGAAAAGACTGAATACTAAGCTAGAGAGAACTGTTTGCATGCACCGTCACCGTAGACGAGCATAAGATACTGATCAGAATTCTCCTTTCCAAGGGTAAATGCAATTTCTCTCGCTTTATACAATAATTATAACTGTTTGTTCAAGAAATGGTGGTTTCTGTCTGTTCAGCGTATGTGTTTGCGAGAATATTTGTGAATTTGTGTGCTTGTATGTTTCTGACAGGATGGAGAAACTGCCACGTTAAATGTGTATGGAGGATATTGCTCTAAAATCGTGCACACATTATTTATATACATTTTATAAACCTCAAAGTAATAAAGTTTCACTGTTCAGTGTTACTCTTCATCATATTTCCGTTATAACAATATATGTCGATGATGACATTTTCTCTCACCAATGAGAAATTTCAGTTTTCTTCTAGCTGCCATTGAATACCCCCACTTTCCATTTCCCAGTACTATACTACATAGAAGCAGTAGAAAACTTCATCATCACTTTAGATGCAGTCTGTGCCGACGCTGCTGTAGACTTAGTCTGGCAGTCATGTCATCGAGAGAGCAACTGTTTAGTTTGTACTGAATCCTGGACTGACGTCAGTCTTGTCCTTGCAACGTATGCACCACTCTCTCCTTGTCTTCCCTCGCACCAGCAGCGTAAAACGGCTGAAATAAAACTCTATACAGTTTGGCTAAGTACTTAACTTGCTGGTACTAGTGCAACCCTCTCAAATAGCTGATTGGTGCTATGTTTGTAGATAACCAACTTGTACTTTCCATCGAACCTCCACCCAGTAAATACAATCCATTCTCGCATCTAAACCATTCATAATACGGATATTCTGCTACTATCATCAATGAAAATTAGCATATGAAGCAATACGTGGTGTGGTGTTACGAGTTCTCTTTCTCTTTTTGTAAAGCAACTCGAAGCCTTTCGCATAAATTTAACAGTCTGTAGCCTGGACAACCAAATAGAAGGTAATACTTTAACTATGACTGGCCATCTTAGGTCGTGGTCAGAGCCATGCAAAACTGAAAAGCGAGAAACAAAATAATTGTCAGAGATCTAGTATGTGTATCTTACTGTTGCTTTTGGTAAAGCTATATAATTCGCCACTGGCTCCTCCTTTTCCTTCAATGTAGCGACCAGGTTGTACTAATAAACACTTTTCATTATGCTGATGAGACTACATGCTGAGAATTTGAATATTTATCGTCAGCTCCAGGCCAAAGTATGTTATCGTCACAGTTGACTAAAGAAAAATTGAATCCCGTGCGAACCTTTGGTCAGCAACAAGAAAGGAAAATGAAAAAAAAATCTTATACCTTTTTATTTTGCCAAAGAAGAGATTTAAATTGATGTTTTACCATGAATGTACTACGTGTAAAAGTTACTAATTAATTTTTTCCTGTTAATTGTTTTCTATTGAAGTAGAAAGATCTAAAAAAAAAATGTTCAAATGTGCGTGAAATCTTATGGGACTTAACTGCTGTGGTCATCAGTCCCTAAGCTTACACACTACTCAACCTAAACTATCTTAAGGACAAACACACACACCCATGCCCGAGGGAGGACTCGAACCTCCGCCGGGATCAGCCGCTCAGTCCATGACTGCAGCGCCCTAGACCGCTCGGCTAATCCCGTACTGATTGGTTTGATGCGGCCCGCCACGAATTCCTTTCCTGTGCTAACCTCTTCATCTCAGAGTAGCACTTGCAACCTACGTCCTCAATTATTTGCTTGACGTATTCCAATCTCTCTCTACAGTTTTTGCCCTCTACAGCTCCCTCTAGAACCATGGAAGTCATTCCCTCATGTCTTAGCAGATGTCCTATCATCCTGTCCCTTCTCCTTATCAGTGTTTTCCACATATTCCTTTCCTCTCCGATTCTGCGTAGAACCTTCTCATTCCTTACCTTATCAGTCCACCTAATTTTCAACATTCGTCTATAGCACCACATCTCAAATGCTTCGATTCTCTTCTGTTCCGGTTTTCCAACAGTCCATGTTTCACTACCATACAATGCTGTACTCCAGACGTGCATCCTCAGAAATTTCTTCCTCAAATTAAGGTCGGTATTTGATATTAGTAGACTTCGCTTGGCCAGAAATGCCTTTTTTGCCATAGCGAGTCTGTTTTTGATGTCCTCCTTGCTCCGTCCGTCATTGGTTATTTTACTGCCTAGGTAGCAGAATTCCTTAACTTCATTGACTTCGTGACCACCAATCCTGATGTTAAGTTTCTCGCTGTTCTCATTTCTACTACTTCTCATTACCTTCGTCTTTCTCAGATTTACTCTCAAACCATACTGTGTACTCATTAGACTGTTCATTCCGTTCAGCAGATCATTTAATTCTTCTTCACTTTCACTCAGGATAGGAATGTCATCAGCGAATCGTATCATTGATATCCTTTCACCTTGTATTTTAATTCCACTCCTGAACCTTTCTTTTATTTCCATCATTGCTTCCTCGATGTACAGATTGAAGAGTAGGGGCGAAAGGCTACAGCCTTGTCTTACACCCTTCTTAATACGAGCACTTCGTTCTTGATCGTCCACTCTTATTATTCCCTCTTGGTTGTTGTACATATTGTATATGACCCGTCTCTCCCTATAGCTTACCCCTACTTTTATCAGGATCTCGAACAGCTTGCACCATTTTATATTGTCGAACGCTTTTTCCAGGTCGACAAATCCCATGAAAGTGTCTTGATTTTTCTTTAGCCTTGCTTCCATTATTAGCCGTAACGTCAGAATTGCCTCTCTCGTCCCTTTACTTTTCCTAAAGCCAAACTGATCGTCACCTAGCGCATTCTCAATTTTCTTTTCCATTCTTCTGCATATTATTCTTGTAAGCAGCTTCGATGCATGAGCTGTTAAGCTGATTGTGCGATAATTCTCGCACATTGCAGCTTGCTAAAAAATGGCGTCTGGGGTGTTGTGCAGAAAGGGTACGGCTACGGGTGCGGGACGTCATTCACGAAGGTCACACTGGTCACAGTTCGATGGACAAGCACCAGCTGAGATTTGTGGTTGTACCCAGTAGCACCTCACACCATAAGGCCTTCAGTTGGCATTGTCTGCCTTGTGCGAATGCTGTCACTGTGACGCCGCTTCCCCTGTCTGCGGCGAAGCAAAATACGGCCATCGTTTCCAAACAAGCAGAACCTGGATTCGTCCCAAAACACTGTCTGATGTCACTCCTGACCCCAGTGACGTCGCTCCATACGCACTGCGCTTTCGTCAGAGGTAGACAGGGAAGTGGACGACGCGCTCTTAACCCATGTTATAATACACGGTAAGGAATTGTCACCGCTGATAGTGTACGATGTGTTACACTATTCCACTGTTGCGCCAGAAGCGAGGAGGAGGACGCAGACCTGTCCTGAAATGTCATTCGGATGAGGTATCGATCTTCTCGGAAGACGGGTGGTTTTGGTGGTGCGACCCGACCCATCTCGTCGCCTTCTACGGCCTTCCGTCAATTATTCTGCACACACCCGTTGCACTGCCGAAACATTTCATTCCAAACGAGCAGCAATTTCCCGGATGGATGCAGTACACTCTCTCATGCCAATAATGAGCCCTCTTTGAAACTCACTGAACCGGCCTCAGTGGCAGAGCGGTTCTAGGCGCCACAGTCTGAAACCGCGCGACCACTGCGTTCGCAGGTTCGAATCCTGCCTCGGGCATGGATGTGTGTGATCTCCTTAGGTTAGTTAGGTTTAAGTAGTTCTAAGTTCTAGGGGACTGATGACCTTAGAAGTTAAGTCCCATAGTGCTCAGAGCCATTTAAACCAGCCAAACTCACTGATCCGACGGTACACTTCAGTCATACGTCCCTGAGGCATCCTGCGCGTCTGCTCACGTCACATTGATTCATTACCCTCGGTTTATAGCGACAACAAGAGCTGCAGCCACATTGTATCGGTAGGTGGTATTGTCCCGCGATATCGACCTTGTCCTTGAAACCGCGGGTGACGTGGTTCAAATGTTAATCTTTTCCACAGAACATACTAATGTACACGTCCTGTGAATATGAACGTCCTATCTCTAGTCGTTCAAGATGTTCTTTTTTTCTGAATATCGGTGTATTATTCAGTGTTGAAATACTGTCAGCAAGAGAACGATAAGAAAATCCCAGAAGGCAGTCTGTTATGAGTTAAAAAAAGAAAACAGTAGCTTCAGTTTTCCTTGTAGGTCCACAAAACGTCCTGCGCTGTGCGCTGTAGTCGTAAAACAAACATTACAAGGACAGAGAATGTTTGACTTAAAGACCACAGTTCCATTTTTCTTTTACGTCTTCTTTAAAAAATTAGATACACCTCAGCTGTGTCGATAGCGTTCAGTGAAAACATCATGGGCAATACGTCTTTACGTATTGACCACAGACAGCATTTAGGACCTTAATTCAAATAATTACTGTTTCTTTTGGTATACAATTAACACAGATAATTGCATGAAAATTTTAACATTGAAAGCTCTACTTCAATGGAATATGTACTGAGATGATTTGCATTGAGCTAACATAATGCTGTTCTTTCACTCCTCGATAATATTCCGGCCTCTCTAATTCCATCGCAAATCCCTATGTTGGCCGACACAGGGTGCCTAATATTGTTCCTTTCGGAATTGCTTGGCCAGGCCCGAATTCATGAATTTTTTGTGAAAAAAAATTAACCTCATATCAGTGCTTAGTCTAGTTAGCTTTCTTACACACGATAAAAGTTAATGAAATATGAACCTGCACATATATCGTTTTAAACGTTACGTTTGGGGAGCTATAGCATTTTAGCAAAGGTTCAGAAAATTTGTACACATAAAATAAATGTGAATAAACAAATATAGACCCTTCCATCGTCTTCCAGTATAGGGTGCTCGCCGCGCCTCAAACAAATGCTATCGGAAAAATAAATTCCTGCGAGTGACAGCTGGTGTGGCCCCACCAGGCATAAACGCGCAAAATTCAAATGACATGCCTTCAAAACATCTCCAGAGGACACCGCCTTGTCTCAGAACCGACGGAGAGGCTTGCGTGTTCCCGTGAAGCTGTGGGCTATCCGGGTGTAGCGGTAGAATCTCCCATGCTGGACAGATCTCAAACAAGGCGACGCGTGTCCAACATATCTCAATCTCCCCCACATTCATTCACATAGTCCTTTCCCAAGTACTCAGTTATACAACCCAAGGTGTGACGCGATCCGTACCGAGGTGTGCGTGGCATACGGGAAAATGTGTCCTGGGTGGAGCCTCAGGGATTGCGGGCGACCTCCCTGGGTAATCACTCTTGTTGTTCTTGGGGCTCCACGGTGTCGAGCTAATATACGGGTATATCTAGTTCCATTGGGCTCAAAATGGAGAACACAAAAAACAAAACAAAACTGAGGAATTTGTGAGACCTCAATAATGAAGCATCGGGGCTGGAGCTGATGGAAGCTGTTTCCGCAACTGAATAAGTGGTAGGCCAGTCCAAGAACTGGAAATCGTCACTGAGGAGATGGACCATGTCAGTAACAAATTATTATCTTGGACGCAGGGGAGAAAACTTCTTGGAGAACAAAAAGAAGAGCAAAGCAAGTAATGGCTCCCTAAACATAGATGGAGGGAATTAAGAGGTCTCGGATCTAAGACCTCCAAATAAAAAACGATTTCAGAGTGGAGTATACAGATTCCTTCTACCTCTAAGACACGGAACAAGAGAACAAGGAATGGGTCTTAGACTTCGTGTGCAATCAACACACATAATTACATGAAAATTTTGACGTATCTTCTTCGTACACACTAGGTCAGAGACTCAAAGTTCTACCATATTCATTTATTTTACATACGTTTTATATAATTTTGCGTTGATTGTTTCATTTTTAACACTACACTATTATCGGCTGGAGACGAGAGGGAGGGGAGAGGAAGAATGGGAAAAAATGTAGACGGCTTTTAATTTTCTATTAACACAATTTGGCTATTTCCGCTATTTTACATTTTTCAACGGTTGTCTCAGTTTTAATACTACGCTATGGTTGTCTGGAGGAAGGAGAAAGGGGCGAGGAAGGAGGGTTGTGCCTTTCCACTGGTAAGGATGTTGGCATCATTGATAAGAGTGATGACTCCACTGACAAGGCTGACGTCCTCTCTAGGTTGATGTCCTCAGTGTGCCAGAACTGCCAATGTAAACAAAGTGGATCAAAATCCCCGTAGCGTGACCGCTCCTAAAGCGTTATACAAGGCTAGAAGCGGAAAAAATACTGCCAGAGAATCTTTTCTACAGTTTCTCATACGGTGAATTTATGGATTCTAGTTTTAAAGTTAGTTCTTTCTATGAGCTAATCTGATTACGAGTAATTGGCAGAACACTACACAGCTTCCTGCAGTACTTTCAGACTGCAATACCATCCATGCTTCTGCTTCGCAATATACTGTATATCTTGCATATTTACTTACAGCCCTACTACCCAGTAATCACATAAAATTTTGCAGCCCATATTACTTGTAGCTGTTCACTTTGACGTGGCAGCACAGCGCAATTAGTTTCCCACAGATGTAATGTATATAATTCTAAACTTGATATTCTTCAAAACAGAAGCAACATAGTAACACTTATGGAAGAATAGGTAAAATTAAGTCGTTTTCTAATTACGGGAAAGTTCTTGTAAAGTCGGTGATTTGTTTCGCAGATTTAATGTTAGTATTGTTTTCACAACCGATAATGCCCTACGTCAGCTTCTTATAGGCAGATTAAAACTAAAAATAACTAATTTACAACTACAGGCATTTATAAAATCCGCAGCACTGATCGTAACTCCTTTTATGTTGGCCAGACAGGCAGAAATTCTACAGCTAGATTCAAAGAGCATACACAAGTACAGAAGAATGCGTAAGACAAATTTACCTTTGCTTCTCAGCTAATTTGAAAACGTCACAGTGTCACTGATATTGCGAATAATGTCACAATTTTGCATCAAATGGAAAAAGATACTCATACGGACAATTTTAAGCAAATTGAAATGTACCCCTATGTGCACCACAATAAGAGCTATTATTCTTAACGAACAATGAAGCCTGAAAACATTATTTTCCTGGATGCCCTTTAGTATGTTGTGGTAAGTTCCTATTGGAACAAACTACTCAGATCATCGGTCCTAGGCTTACACACTACTTAATCTAACTTATACTAACTTACGCTAGGGACAACACCGGAGGGAGGACTCGAACCTCCGACGGAAGAGCCACGCGAACCGTGGCAAGGTCCCCTAGACCGCGCGGCTATACCGCGCAGCCCCTTCACTATGTGCTCGGTGTTTTATAATGTAATTATAAGTAATTTCAGGGCTGTTCCGTACAATTACCCGATATAGAATGCCGATTTATTACAAACAGCAGATAGTGTTCAGTTCCTCATGGCCACAAGTCGATTTAAAGTTTTTTGCATGCACAGACATCCTTTGCTGCTTCCCTTTGTTTTGCTACTGTTGGATTGTCGATGCACTTTTCGTTCTCCTTAGGATCGCTGAGCGACGTCTACTGTGATGTCTCTCTAGGTAATAGTGCCATTTATACGTCTCCTTATATTAAGCACCCCTGTCAAACGTGTAGAATCCAGTTTGTTATGAACGTAATTTAATTTTTAAAGCATTTTACCAGTTTTTAGTTTATTATTCCCTCTGCCTCCTTACCTATCTGCGCCCTAAGGCCCCTACTTGTAACTTGCCTCTCTCCTAGTAAAGCCTCAGCAGTCGTTCTTTGTTTTTCAGGACGCCTGAGTTGCAAATTCAGGAAATATTTATCAATTTCCTAGATTGTAACCAAGTTTATGCTGTATCTACATTATTAATATGTTGTATGTTTTTTGATGACAAGTTGTTTTTCAACATTACTTAGTTTACATGACATACATCCATTTTAATATTAGACACACTCATAATACATTGTTTTTTTTTAATTTATTGCTTTTATGAAGTATGTGAACGAGTTATTTTCACACTTATGTTATTGATGATCCGTAGTGCTACATTCTTCTCCATTTGACTCATTCTGTTGTACTTCGTTGTTTGACACTACGTAGATACTGCTAGATAATTGTCTTGTGGACCAAAATCGGCCACGGTTTCAAATAAAAGTTGCAAGTGGTGCTGATTGTACTGAAATGCAGGAGGATCTGCAGCGAATTGACGCATGGTGCAGGGAATGGCAATTGCATCTCAATGTAGACAAGTGTAATGTGCTGCGAATACATAGAAAGATAGATCCCTTATCATTTAGCAACAAAATAGCAGGTCAGCAACTGGAAGCAGTTAATTCCATAAATTATCTGGGAGTACGCGTTAGGAGTGATTTAAAATGGAATGATCATATAAAGTTGATCGTAGGTAAAGCAGATGCCGGACTGAGATTCATTGGAAGAATCCTAAGGAAATGCAATCAGAAAACAAAGGAAGTAGGTTACAGTGCGCATGTTCGCCCAATGCTTGAATACTGCTCAGCAGTGTGGGATCCGTACCAGATAGGGTTGATAGAAGAGGTAGAGAAGATCCAACGGAGAGCAGCGCGCTTCGTTACAGGATCATTTAGTAATCGCGAAAGCGTTACGGAGATGATAGATAAACTCCATTGGAAGACTCTGCAGGAGAGATGCTCAGTAGCTCGGTACGGGCTTTTGTTGAAGTTTCGAGAACATAGCTTCACCGAGGAGTCAAGCAGTATATTGCTCCCACCTACGCATATCTCGCGAAGAGACCATGAGGATAAAATCAGAGAGATTAGAGCCCACATAGAAGCATATCGACAATCCTTCTTTCCACGAACAATACGAGACTGGAATAGAAGGGAGAACCGATAGAGGTACTCAGGGTACCCTCCGCCACACACCGTCAGGTGGCTTGCGGAGTATGGATGTAGATGTAGGTGTAGATGTAGACATCTTATTCAAAAGTTTGAATCCTGTTTGAGATCCGACCTACCCTACCTATTACAAGGAGATCACAAAGTAACACAGTGTTTTTCACTTTCACACTGTTCTGCCACGGTTGACGCCATTGCTCCCAAGAGAAAGCCACTGTAACAGCCCTGAATCAAATCTCGAAGTCTGTAATCTGACACAGCCCAGAACCAGAGATTACAACAAAACAGAATAAACAGAATGTAAAGCATAATCGATAATTTAAATAGTCAGTAGTGTTAGAACAAAAGTTGTGACAGCTTGGTGTAAATAATGTAATACACGATTGGAGCACCCCTAAATGGGTTCAAACGCTTCGTACCAGATTTTAATATCACACAAACAACAGTGTACGTGATGATCTGCATGTGTGTGAATTTCTGCACTTAAAAAATGAAACCACAAAAAGACGACTGCAGGGAAAGAGACCCAGAATATCACGCAAGCAAACATCACATAAAATACCAATGTAAATTTTTGCGCTTGACAATGAGAATAATTTCTCGAAATGTGTTGTACTATGCATCAAAAGGATCTAACGGATGCATTGTTTTATTACTTAAGTCATGAATGATACAGCTGCCACCTTTCGAAAAACGTCGATTAATTTGTAAATTTCGACTTTCGTCAACACACGCCTTCGACTATGTATCACTAAATTAAATCTGAACCCCCGTGTCCATTTCAAGACATGTTCTAAGGCTCATGGTAGACGTTTGAAGATCTTTATGTCTTGTATTTAACGTTCCTCCAAATACACACATCAAAAACAGTTTTGCATCACCTCTGTTCCGAGAGTTCCAGAACCTGTACGGAAAATTTCCGCCCTTTTTATTGCTTATGAAAACCACACATTGCATGTTGTACCACCATACAGCGAGACCTTCAGAAGTGGTGGTCCAGATTGCTGTACACACCGGTACCTCTAATATCCAGTAGCACGTCCTCTTAGATTGGTGCATGCCTGTATTCGTCGTGGCATACTATCCACAAGTTCATCAAGGCACTGTCGTTCCAAATTGTCCCACTCCTCAACGGCGATTCGGTGTAGATCCCTCAGAATGGTTGGTGGGTCACGTCGTCCATAAACAGCCCTTTTCAATGTATCCCAGCCATGTTCGATAGGGTTCATGTCCGGAGAGCATGCTAGCCACTCTAGTCGAGCGATGTCGTTATCCTGAAGGAAGTCATTCACAAGATGTGCACGATGAGGGCGCAAATTGTCGACCATGAAGACGAATGCCTCCCCAAGATGCTGCCGATATGGTTGCACTATCGGTCGGAGGATAGAGTTCACGTATCTACAGCCGTTACGGCACCTTCCATGACCACCAGCTGCGTTCTTTGGTCCCACATAATGCCACCCAGAAACAGCAGGGAACCTCCACATTGCTGCACTCACTGGGCAGTGATAGTGTCTAAGGCATTCAGCCTGACCGGCTTGCCTCCAAACACGTCTCCGACAATTGTCTGGTTGAAGGTATATGCAACACTCATCGGTGAAGAGAACGTGATGCCAATCCTGAGCGGTCGATTCGCCAACTTGTGCCTATCTTTATCCAGCTGCATGGTGTCGTGGTTGCAAAGATGAACCTTGCCATGGATGTCGGGAGTGAAGTTGCCCATCATGCAGCCTATTGCGCACAGTTTGAGCCCGTAACACGACGTCCTATGGCCGCACGAAAAGCATTATTCAACATGGTAGAGTTGCTGCCAGGGTTCCTCCTTAGGTAGGGGTCATCCACTGCAGTAGTAGCCCTTGGGCGGCCTGGGCGATGCATGTCATCGACAGTTCCTGTCTCTCTGTATCTCTTCCAAGACACCTGAAAACTTCCTCTGTTGATAGCCCTTCCTGGCACAAAGTGACAATGAGGACGCGATTGAACTGCGGTATTGACCGTCTAGGTATGGTTGAACTACAGACAACACGAGCCGTGTACCTCCCTCCTGGTAGAATGACTGGAACTGATGGGCTGTTGGACCCCCCTCTGCCCAATAGCCGCCTCTCATGCATGGGTGTGTACTTCTTTGGGTGGATTCAGAGACATCTCTGAACAGTCAAAGGGACTGTGTCTGTGATACAATATCCACAGTCAACATCTATCTTCAGGAGTTCTGGAAACCGGGTTGATGCAAAAGTTTTTTATGTGTGTACATGGGACAAACTCGTCTCCAGACAGTGTGACTTTGCCTTAATTAAAACAGGTTGGATGAGGTGAGTATGGTGGTCCTTACTGATCTGGCGCTTCGTCGCAATAATGTTGTCTGCTCTGTATATGCAGCCATATGCCAGTACTCTGGCACTCGGAGCACCTTAAAGAATTCAGTAACGTTGCATGTTAAGACAGATGAGCCTTACCCGGAAGTCTCAGCAATGTTAAAAGTCAACATGAAAGCAGCCACCTTTTTCAGTTCGTACTAGGTCATTATTAGGGAGATGGCAGCATGAACCCAATTTTGATATCAAATTGATATGCAAAATAATTAAATTCATCCATTACTTATCCTCCAACCATGACTACCCCCACCTTCACCCATCTGTGCTCACTACCGGATTATGCCACCTGTTGTCCTCAGAAATGGAGGCAGCCTTACCACCCCTCCCACTACCCCCTCCCCCCCCCCCCTTCTTCGCTCTCCTCACTGTAAATAGCGATAGAGGAATGTTCTATCGTGCCACTGGTGCTCCACAAAGAGATCCACCTGTTGGCATTGATATTCTGTCTCCAGTGTGCAGAAATCAGTCACAACTGTGGCCAGAGCACCATGCAGGGCGTGCCATTAGCTCACTGTCTCCTTGTGACGATCCTTTGACAACACAAAAGGGAAACTCAGCAGCACCGCCCCGCAGTACAGTTGCCCCTTGGTCAGGTGCAGCTGCATTGGTAATCCCACACACTCTGGACCATCCCCCACTTGGCCCCATTGAAAGCAACCACTGTTCTCTAATGAAGAACACTTTTATTTAACGTCAACAAATCTCTTATAATCAAGCATCTTTAAAACAAACACAATTGCGATGATAATAAATGTCCTCTTTCCCCAAATATAGGAACAATCCATTTTCTTTTAGTTTCGTGCGTAAAGTCGGTATAGTTTTTATGTTCTGCTGCTAGATACAATTCGCATCTCAGTATTTTGCGACATCCAACAAAGTCCACCACTTCCAATTACAAATGATCAGACTGAAGGTGCCTGTACATGTCCACACTGTGTAAAATTGACAAAAAAATCTTCTACTATTTTGCTGCGAAAACTACCGATCACCGCAGAATGCTCTCGTTATTTCAGGAAAGAAAGAGTAAGCATTTAAATTCTGAAGAAAAAAATCTATGTTAAGCAATTTCCTTCGGTTTGACGGGCAATATACACGACCTGAGAGAATCTCTCACATACCAGCCAGTGTCTGTAAATAAACTGTCATGCACCTGTGTATTACAAACATTTCAGACACATGAAGTAATATTAGAGAATACAATCTTTCATGCCATTAGCTCACATGTCGAAGAAAAACACAATCATTTTATGTTCGACAACAACATCCTATAATTCAAGAGGATGTTGCTGTTTTATACACTATGGCAAGTCCCGTTTTACCAGTACGATGCTATGTCACACTGGCGTTTACGAAACAAATAGTGAGAGCCAGTCTTGTAACAGAATTTTCTATAACATATTGTCACATGTCTCTCTCTCCTGTTACATCGAAACCAATTACTGCCACTGTGCTTATATTTGAGATTTCTGTTGTATAAGTCATCTCTACTGACATGAATGTAAAGTTTCTATCATACAGCAGATTCTTGCATTTCAGTTTTGTAAGCAATTTGATCATGACTGTCTGTTTCACACAAGCTACTCACATGTCGGGAGGAAACACTGTCATTTCTTGGTTCCACAATGAGCTACATTCAAGTGGTGCCTATTTTATAATTCGAGGTTATGAAGTGTGAAATAACACAAGACTTGTGGTAACACCTATTTTTAGCACACAATTGTGACAATAATAATAAAAACAATCATGATTCCAAAAGAATAAATACAGCCGATTTACATTAGTTTCGTGAGCAGAAACGGTGTAGTTTTGAGAGAACTACTTGTATTCAAACTTTAAACTATTAGACCACTCCTTGAAACGGAACCTCCTATGAGATTTAACTGTGACTCTCTCTTCTGATGTATCGAAACAACAAATACCACCTGTGTGTTGACATTGAACATATTACATATAGACGTATCGCTCCACTGGAGCATGTGGCCAGTGCTCGAAGTCGCTTGCACAGATCTCGACTGTACAGGAGGCAGACCAAATCCAACAGAGTGTCAATCGCAAGAGAGGTTTCCTGTATTGGTCCTCCATAAGCAGTTTAATACATTTTTTTCTTGCTGTAACACATACAAGCAGTGTACAACTACAGCTTTGTACGCTGCCGTACACTTTGTTTTTCTATCACGACTTTGAGGTCTGTGTCAGCTGATAAACTGACATTAACATGTTTTGATACTTTGGCTCTCACAGAAAACAAAGTATCACATGATATAAACTATGCAGCTTCCACGACACACAGGTTGGCGGAAATAAAACACAGAGGCGATGTTTCTCAGTGACAAAAATATGGAAGACATTGCAACATATGGAAACAGGAAGAGCTTGCAACATTGTAGAGCGTTTCCAACAGCTATACTAATGTGATTATCTATACAGTTAATCTCATCTTCCACAGTGACAGGGTAGCGGGTGTCTCAGTGTTCATTTCAGAGGGCATTGTTTCCTAATTTTCGGGCCACATATATGATTACTGTTCCAGTGCTGACCATTGCTGGAAGGAGCCATTCACAACATATGCAAGGTAGAAGAAATAAAAAGAGTTACTGTTATCTTATTGGTGAAAAAAAAATAAAAACATGCGGAGGGCATCACAGCATATGGAAATAGGATGAGTCTGCAGCATTGAGGAACACTTCCAAACAACTGTCTGAAGGTGATGACCGCTACATTTAATCCCAGGCTCCACAGTGACAAGTAGCAGATATCCAGTGTTCCGCCAAGGCTCCCTCTACCTCAGGTGTTAGTCTATCATTACGCAGCAATCAACATCGTAGCAGTGGATGGACAGAATGGGAAAGATACTGTTGGTATAGGGCGATGTACAGTAATACACATCGCAGTTGGTAGTGAAATCACTCTTTTCAATTTTACCAGCTGTTCTGTAATTTCAATGCCAGCCAATGACACAGCAGATTGCTTCCGATTTCTGTATCATCGTTAAATCACCCCTGCATTACTTTGTAGATACCATATACTACATTGCGAATGCAGACAGATGACTGCGCATTATGTCTGTTTGGTCATATACATCAAAGTATAGCAGTTGTTCTATAATTTCAACGCCAGCCATTGATGTGGCAGAATGCTTCGCTGTTTCTTTATCATCACTAAATCACCCACTCCTTTGCACATACCATATATTAGACTGCAAACATAGATAGATGACTGTGCAGTATATCAGTTCTGGCATACGCACCAAAGTATACCAGACAGCGCCCTATACCGACGCAAATAGGTTATCCACATCAATAAAAGTGCAGAATTTACGATTATGACTGGCCATCTTTCCCTGTGTAGATCGGCGTCAAAGGGCATTCTCGCATTCGTAGGATAAAGTCAGAGATTGACAGATCCCTCCCACATTGTCATTGACCAATCCTTCTTGCAACACCAGTCTTCTCCTTGGCACCCATTGAAAAGCACAAAATCTCTCCAGAGGTGTGTGTGCTGAGGAGGGTACCACCTTTTATCAGTGTATAGTAGCCATGAGAGTGTTGCAGTGATATAACAGACGGTTGAGAAGAAACGTGTGATTAATGATGGAGCTCCAGGCCAATGGAGTTTGAAAAATTTCACGTAAGTCAACCATGCTATCAATTCTGAAGCATTATTCCACTGTCTGGAGTCAGTAACAGGAAAGTATTTATGCCGAATCTCGCGCATGCGCGAGATTCGGCATAAATACCGCGACTGCACCTGGGCTCTTCAGTAGTTGTGTACTCACCTGATGATGGCCGGACGTCTCTGGGCCGAAATATCGTGGCAGAATGTCGACGGGATCCGGCTGCATACCCGGAAATTATTAGAAGAAGAAATACGCCGGGAAAATTTCAGAAGTCACAAACTTTAAAATAATCTGACTACTTCCTTCTACACTATTCTGGTGTCCTAGGAATGTATTATCAATGTATACGCACAGTTCGAGCTGCTTATAAACCAACCAGAACGAAATCTGGAGACCGCTGTTCTCACTCTTAGAAAATTTATGGATTTTATACGTCTTTTTAAGTCGGAAACATATTTACCCTCACTCAACTTTCTGCATCTGTCATGCTTATTATTAGTAGCAGTAGCATCGGTTTTGACGGATGCGGCTATGTGCCTGAAGAAAAACTGACAGGAATATTTTGGATAGCTGATAGATTTAGGTACCTCCCACACCCTGCTGCACTAAAATGCACATAAACAAACAGCAACTTCACCACGATCAGTGGCAAAGGAGATGTAAGAGTCTTGTTGCTGTTTACAGTAGCATCACTACAGTTGTGGTAGATTCCTCTTGCACAAAGAAATCCTGGTCTGATGTTAAGTACTTCCGCTCTTGTGTAAGATAACATAGCAATTTCGTCAACACCATGACTCTTGAATACACCCCCCACACACTATGAAAGATAATATATGCGACATCAGTCCACTCTACTACAGAATAATTCGGTAATATCTACACTAATGCCCATTAAAATTGCTACACCAAGAAGAAATGCAGATGATAAACGGGTATTCATTGGACAGTTACATTATACCAGAACTGACATGTAATTACATTTTCACGCAATTTGGGTGTTTAGGTCCTGAGAAATCAGTACCCACAGCAACCACCTCTGGCCGTGATAACGGCCTTGATACGCCTGGGCATTGAGTCAAACAGAGCTTGGATGGCGTGTACAGGTACAGCGGCCAATGCAGCTTCAACACGATACCACAGTTCATCAACAGTAGTGACTGGCGTATTCTGACGAGCCAGTTGCTCGGCCCCCATTGACCAGACGTTTTCAGTTGGTGAGAGATCTGGAGAATGTGCTGGCCAGGGCAGCAGTCGAACATTTTCTGTATCCAGAAAGGCCCTTACAGGACCTGCAACATGGGGTCGTGCATTATTCTGCTGAAATGTAGGGCTTCGCAGGGATCCAATGAAGGGTAGAGCCACGGGTCGTAACACATCTGAAATGTAACGTCCACTGTTCAAAGTGCCGTCAATGCGAACAAGAGGTGACCGAGACGTGTAACCAATGGCACCCCATACCATCACGCCGGGTGATACGCCAGTATGGCGATCACGAATACATGCTTCCAATGTGCGTTCACCGCGATGTGGCCAAACACGGATGCGACCATCATGATGCTGTAAACAGAACCCGGATTCATCCGAAAAAATGACGTTTTCCATTCGTGCACCCAGGTTCGTCGTTGAGTACACCATCGCACGCGCTCCTGTTTGTGATGCAGCGTCAAGGGTAACCGCAGCCATGGTCTCCGAGCTGATAGTCCATGCTGCTGCAAACGTCGTCGAACTGTTCGCGCAGATGGTTGTTATCTTGCAAACATCTCCATCTTTTGACTCAGGGATCGAGACGTGGCTGCATGACCCGTTACAGCCATGCGGATAAGATGCCTGTCATCTCGACTGCTAGTGATAGGAGGCCGTTGGGATCCAGCACGGCGTTTTGTATTACCCTCCAGAACCCACCGATTCCATATTCTGCTAACAGCCATTGGATCTCGACCAATGCGAGCAGCAATGTCGCGATACGAGAAACCGCAATCGCGATAGGCTGCAATCCGACCTTTATCAAGTCGGGAACGTGACGGTACGCATTTCTCCTCCTTACACGAGGCATCACAACAACGTTTCACCAGGCAACGCGGGTCAACTGCTGTTTGTGTTTGAGAAATCGGTTGGAAAATTTCCTCACGTCAGCACGTTGTAGGTGTCGCCACCTTTGTGAATGCTCTGAAAAGCTAATGATTTGCATATCACAGCATCTTCTTCCTGTCGGTTAATTTTCGCGACTGTAGCACGTCATCTTCGTGGTGTAGCAATTTTTATGGCCAGTAGTGTATATTCAAATGCATGTGTGAGAACACATTTGTGGACTGGGATAAGTAAATTTTTCCTGCTTTAATACGGCACGTCTGTGTAATACTTTCTTTTTGTTGCACTATATGTTACAAAAGCCCGCGTAGTTTACAGGTGGAGGGAAAGGTTAAACGTTAATGCAGCCAGAGCACAATTTTTAATCTTTTCTCCGTCTTGAGAGTCCAGATACCCACAACCCACTTCATTTCCCCGCATTTCATGGTACTTTTCTCTAGTTTTATTTATTCTCTGTCAGTTTCTCGATTTTGCATATTTCGTAGTATTTCTATCAATTTTGCGTATTTCCCATAAAGCTGTCATAATCATACCATGTTTTCCTCTGTTTTTACAGATTTTATGTCATTTCACCATACTTTTTCGATATTTTTCCGTATGTATATGGTCCTATTGCTGTGATACCCATGCGTTGTTTGATTTTATACAAGCACATTTATGTGTCCTATACGCCAGCCTACTACAAAGTTTTAAGAATTCACCTCTTCCCGACGATCCGTAGGCATGCATTTTGGATAGGAAGATCATGAACAGTATATATAGTAACACTCGCGTCGTACCTAGATGAGACCCAGAGAGTGGTGCAGATTGGAAACTCGTAGTCTGAAAACAAATCCGTGTAGTGCTACGGCACATCACAGAGCTTGTCTGCAGACTCACGTGGCGATGCAACTGATGGGATCTCAAAGTTTGGCGCAATTCTACACGTTCATCTGGCTTCCACTCTACTGTGTAGAGACCTGCAGCAGAAAGTTGACATGTGTACACAGTTGATTTCTGCTGCTGAACTGACTATTTTTCCCTTAAGTATATGCTTTTATTGCTTACCAGATGAGCTTCGCTACTTTTGTTTACACTCTGATACATCCCCACGACCCTGTAAGGACACCTACAAACTGTTAATTTAGAGAATTTTTTATCCTAGTAGTTAGTTTTCGTTAGTTGACAGTATGTCGACTGCACTTAGCATCCTGGAACGTGATAGTCTTCCTTCTCCGTGCCTACAGAGTGCGCAGCTCCGACAACGTAGTTTACAGACGTTATAGCAAGTTATGCAATCGAATCACAACCGTCCGCCACTGACAGCTCTACACACATAGATTTAGATACTATGCAAGCGTATTACCAATCGTGAATACTCGATTTCAACCCCTTGTACGTTATTTTCGACAGTGTTACAGCCCCGCTAATACTGAAAACCTCTTCGCAAAACGATTGTGTAGGGGATGTAAGCAAATTTAAATTCATCCTGCTAAAGGTCGTAACATATTAAATGTAAGTTATATTACCGATATTTCGCAACGATATTGTCTAGATTCTCCAGTAATACCAGCAAACCATGGCATGCTTCGGTGCCTATCACACCTCCTTTTAAAGATCCATCACGACGGCACATAATCATCCCAATTCCGCTATTTTGTGAGATTGATGTCCGTCTGAGGGATGAAGACAGTCCTTCGTGAGTATCATTCTCATGTACGTGATAGAACAGCACATTAGACTCTGCAGGAGAGATGCTCAGTAGCTCGGTACGGGCTTTTGTTGAAGTTTCGAGAACATAGCTTCACCGAGGAGTCAAGCAGTATATTGCTCCCACCTACGCATATCTCGCGAAGAGACCATGAGGATAAAATCAGAGAGATTAGAGCCCACATAGAAGCATATCGACAATCCTTCTTTCCACGAACAATACGAGACTGGAATAGAAGGGAGAACCGATAGAGGTACTCAGGGTACCCTCCGCCACACACCGTCAGGTGGCTTGCGGAGTATGGATGTAGATGTAGGTGTAGATGTAGACATCTTATTCAAAAGTTTGAATCCTGTTTGAGATCCGACCTACCCTACCTATTACAAGGAGATCACAAAGTAACACAGTGTTTTTCACTTTCACACTGTTCTGCCACGGTTGACGCCATTGCTCCCAAGAGAAAGCCACTGTAACAGCCCTGAATCAAATCTCGAAGTCTGTAATCTGACACAGCCCAGAACCAGAGATTACAACAAAACAGAATAAACAGAATGTAAAGCATAATCGATAATTTAAATAGTCAGTAGTGTTAGAACAAAAGTTGTGACAGCTTGGTGTAAATAATGTAATACACGATTGGAGCACCCCTAAATGGGTTCAAACGCTTCGTACCAGATTTTAATATCACACAAACAACAGTGTACGTGATGATCTGCATGTGTGTGAATTTCTGCACTTAAAAAATGAAACCACAAAAAGACGACTGCAGGGAAAGAGACCCAGAATATCACGCAAGCAAACATCACATAAAATACCAATGTAAATTTTTGCGCTTGACAATGAGAATAATTTCTCGAAATGTGTTGTACTATGCATCAAAAGGATCTAACGGATGCATTGTTTTATTACTTAAGTCATGAATGATACAGCTGCCACCTTTCGAAAAACGTCGATTAATTTGTAAATTTCGACTTTCGTCAACACACGCCTTCGACTATGTATCACTAAATTAAATCTGAACCCCCGTGTCCATTTCAAGACATGTTCTAAGGCTCATGGTAGACGTTTGAAGATCTTTATGTCTTGTATTTAACGTTCCTCCAAATACACACATCAAAAACAGTTTTGCATCACCTCTGTTCCGAGAGTTCCAGAACCTGTACGGAAAATTTCCGCCCTTTTTATTGCTTATGAAAACCACACATTGCATGTTGTACCACCATACAGCGAGACCTTCAGAAGTGGTGGTCCAGATTGCTGTACACACCGGTACCTCTAATATCCAGTAGCACGTCCTCTTAGATTGGTGCATGCCTGTATTCGTCGTGGCATACTATCCACAAGTTCATCAAGGCACTGTCGTTCCAAATTGTCCCACTCCTCAACGGCGATTCGGTGTAGATCCCTCAGAATGGTTGGTGGGTCACGTCGTCCATAAACAGCCCTTTTCAATGTATCCCAGCCATGTTCGATAGGGTTCATGTCCGGAGAGCATGCTAGCCACTCTAGTCGAGCGATGTCGTTATCCTGAAGGAAGTCATTCACAAGATGTGCACGATGAGGGCGCAAATTGTCGACCATGAAGACGAATGCCTCCCCAAGATGCTGCCGATATGGTTGCACTATCGGTCGGAGGATAGAGTTCACGTATCTACAGCCGTTACGGCACCTTCCATGACCACCAGCTGCGTTCTTTGGTCCCACATAATGCCACCCAGAAACAGCAGGGAACCTCCACATTGCTGCACTCACTGGGCAGTGATAGTGTCTAAGGCATTCAGCCTGACCGGCTTGCCTCCAAACACGTCTCCGACAATTGTCTGGTTGAAGGTATATGCAACACTCATCGGTGAAGAGAACGTGATGCCAATCCTGAGCGGTCGATTCGCCAACTTGTGCCTATCTTTATCCAGCTGCATGGTGTCGTGGTTGCAAAGATGAACCTTGCCATGGATGTCGGGAGTGAAGTTGCCCATC